>NW_023601543.1:60675305-60743326 GCF_014898055.3 Talpa occidentalis | reverse complement strand
GCGGGTTGGGAAAGGGTGTCTTTGTCTCTGAGCTGCTCCACACTACTAAACTTGAGGACCTTGCTTAAGGTCCCTCCCCATCCTGCTGAACATCAACCATACAAGTCAGCAGTTGAGGGGTTATTCCTCAACTGGTGTACATACAATTTGCACAGAGCCCTCTATTTAGAATTTTAAGGGCCCAAAGCAAAATTTCCTGTCTTTTTCCATCTAGTAAAGGCTCCTTCTAGATAAAACAAAAAAATCACATTATTTTTCTGGCCCCTATTTTCTTTTTGAATCACGCAGAGGATCATATCTCTGACAGGCAATTCAAATTTTGCAACTCATTTAGGTGCAATCAATGGTCATTTCAAGGATATAATCAAAAGGTTCCCTGTTAAAATTACAGTGTATCCTTGACAATCTTTCCAGTTCACTACTCTAATCCCTCTAATATGGTACTTCAATAAAATAATTTCTTAAAATCCCTCTAATACGATGACCCTAGCTTAAGACCCCTAATCTATTAACCTTTGCAGTTGAACACTTACCTAACCAGCTCTCTCCAAGCTTCACTTTTCCCCCTGTCCACTGGGATTCCAACATTTATTTATTTATTTTATTTTTTATATTCCCCATAAAATTGCAAACCCCTTATTTTGCCCAAACCCTCCTTTCCCCGCCCTCCCCCCCTCCCATAGTGTGTCTCTGGTTCATAGTTGTTTGTTGATTGTGAATTTTCTTTCTTATAGTTATTCTTTTTCCTGGTCCCTTATTTAGCTTTTCTAGATTCCTGCTATGAGTGAGACCATCCGGTATTTTTCTGTTTCTTTCTGGCTTATTTCGCTGAGCATGATCCCTTCCAGCTCCATCCACCAACATCTAATTTTATAATCATTTTCAGTGCCTTCATTGCCCTGTGAGAAATCCTACACACAGGATTTCTATGGTGGAACGCTAGAGGAAGAATAGAGGTGCACACCAACAGCATTATTTTGTCAAGAACCAAAATCTAAACTGAATCCAAGTCTAAGATAGATGGATGAGCCCTGATCTTCTGTATCCAGGTTAAGGTTGTCTGCATCATAATTTATCCTTGACTGCAATGTCATATATTTCTCAATAAAAGTAGAACTCCACATTTTTAGCAATTCCAGATCATAGGCTATGAATCTCAGCTCTAATTCAGCCAGCAGAGTAGTGAGAGAAAAACTGAATTCCCCAGTCTATTTGAACCCATGCAGTGGTCAGCCTCTACCCTCCACCCTCCACTGTCCAACATTTGTTCTGAAGTCTCTCGTGTACTCCAGATAGGTGATCCAGAATGATGGGGCAAAGCAGTTTCCCCAGACCCTGTTGGCTTCTTTGCAACCTGGAAGAAGCCAAGTCATTTATTTAATAGCCTCCACCTAAAATATGATGCCTGAAGTTTCATGGTTAGAACATTGTGATGCGCAGAACAAAAATGTTATCAATCATCAGGGTTTAACACATGTAAAGCAGAAGAGGCATGATCGGGCAGTGGAAAGAGTTGAATTGTGATGTGGTCACAACAGAGACATCAGTTAAGCCTACAGGGAGCTCTGGAGCGGAGATGACCCTTTGCAGTTGTCCCAAATTGAGTCACTGGGACCTGGCTTCCAGACATCACCTCTTTTGCAGGGGACCCCAGGGAAGAGACACACCTTTAGATGAGACAAATGCCCTCAGTCAAGGGCCATTTCCAGAGAGAAACGATGAACCTGCAGTTGCCAACTCTCTCAACAATTGGAACAGCTGTGAAGGGGAGTCAGGCAGCCCACGACAGCATCTACAATGCTGCCACTTGGAATATGAGTAAGAGGAGTGAAACTGATATTTTAATGCCTTGTTTATATGAGACTTGGATTTAAGTTTCACTTATTTAAAGCTGTATTTTAAGGGAGAATATTTGAATTGGCCAGTTATCTCTCCAAAAATCCTATCACTTCAGATTCTCGAGTCCTGAATTGAAGCTGCCATTCTCTTCTGCTCTGAGTTATCTCACCTAGATGAATTTGACTTTCTCAGCATCTTCTTTCTACCCTTCAGACCACTTGTTCTTGGTGTACCCCTCAAAGATGGGGAGACATGTTACCTATCTGTCTATCCCTAACCCAATGATATGTAAACAGGGTACTTGAAGAGGGTTTACTGAATGAATCAATCAATAAACCAACAAATGAGCAAACTTGACTTCTTTTTCCAGCAGAAACAGCAAGATAGGAAAACACACTTGATGAAACAAAGATAACTCAGTTCATGCCTTTATGTTGGCTTATTGTCAGGCCTTAACAAGGACTGTTTGATTTAGACTAACTGGCAGAGCATAAAAGAGTTATTCTGAAACAGTCAGATGTATCTTACAGGTCTCCTAAATAAACTAAAATCTATCATAGGATTTGAATGCAAATGAGAGGAAACTAAGCTATGAAACATGAAGCAGCTGTTTGATCAGCTGTTGCAATAGACTGTGGACAAAGACTATATTCATGTTATATTGAGGTGATAAAAACAATCATAAAAGTGGTTTCTTTTCTGCACTGAAACACAACATAATTAGTTAATTAATGATGTCAAATTTCTAGAAGCATAGGACAAATGGTATCCAAAATATTTTAAAGTACTATTTAAAAAAACATGTTAAGCATAAAGCATTAATTGCAAGAATTGTTTTGTCTACATGCTTATTTTTTATTTTTTTAAAGATTTATTTTTATTTATGCATGCAAGAACTGGGGTGTAGGCCGGAGGTGCAAGTGGGGGAGGGATGTGAGAGGATTCACCAGAGACAGAGTGGGAAGCAGAACAGGTGGATCTACTGAAATACACTGCTGAGGGGAGCAGTGGGTGAGACAGGAGAAATGTGTTGTGCCATGTGGGTCAGCTCCCTGCCTGAGATCAAACTCCTGCTGCAGTGGCTGGAGATAGCTTGATAGTTCTGGGACTTAACCTCTGCACCACCAGGGAGGCCCTGTTTTGTCTACATGCTTTAGACAAAAATTTATAGCTTTTACAGCTGTAAATGGTGAAGAACCATGTTCTTCTCTGAAATTTGCTAGAGGAGTAAAAATGTTGGTTTCCTACTGAAATTACTAAAAGCTCAATATTAAAATTCTAGTACAATGTAAATTGGTAAAACTTTCTTGGGTTGACAATTTTGCAGTGCTTTAAAGGGATACATAACATGTACTTCTAGAATTTTCTTAATAATCAGAATTATGTGCATTGGTTAGGTATAAGGATATTCATAATAGCTTTGTTTAAAATAACTTGAAAAGGGGCCTCCCTGGTGGCACAGGTGGTTGAGTGCAGCGCTGTGAAGCTGTCCGCAGCCTCTGCAGTGCCAATTAGAACCCCACCGGCCTCGGAGCAACCCACATGGAGAGCAGACCTCTCCTGTCTCGCCCGCTGCTCCCCTCAGCAGTGCATTTCATCAGTCTGTCTGTTCTGTTCCCCTCTCTGTCTCTGGTGAATCCTATCACCCTCCTGCGCATCTGGACTGTACCCCGGCTCTTGCATAATTAAAATAAATCTTTTAAAAATAAAAAAATAATAAAATAACTTGAAAATAACACAAATGTGTAGTTATAAGAGATTGGTTCAATAAATTATAATGCAATCGCATGATATCAAGATCGTATGGTAGAGCACTTCAGATATGCTTAAACATTCATGTTATTATTTATATTAAAAGGGCTACCAATGAGCACAGTAAATACAATAGATGGCTTGCAAAAAGCAAATAGAGGTGGTATAGTAACAGTGGCTAGTTTTTGTGGGGTTCAATTTTAGATATTTTTTTTTCTTGTTGATCTACAGATTTTCACAATAAGCATGTATTATTTTTGCAATTCATGTTACTTAAAATATTCCCACCTCTCAAAAAAAAAAAAATCCCTTAAACTGTAAAATACCTAGAAAGAATGTGATTCATCTTTCATTCATTCCAGTGGCCTTTCTTCTTAAAAGTTTATAAGGAAATTTGGGTTAGTAATTAATTCAGTTTTTAATTCTTTAATTTATCTAAAAAAAATAAAAAAAAGCCTTGGGCCTCCCATGTGGCGCAGGTGGTTGAGCGCAGCTCTATGAAGCTGTCTGCAGCCTCTGCAGCATGGGTTCAATCCTGGACGGCCAGGGAGATAACCATATGGCGTGGCAGACCTCTCCTGTCTCACCCGCTGTTCCCCTCAGCAGTGTATTTCATCAGTCTGCCTGTTCTGTTCCTCGTTCAGTCTCTGGTGAAACCTCTCACCCTCCCGCACATCTGGCCTGTACCCCGGTTCTTGTATGCATGAATAAATAAATCTTTTTTTAAAAAAAAGGCTTGTTGATTAATGAAAGTTGTTGTAAAGAGCTTGCGGCTTTAATGTAGAAAACTAGAAAATAACCTAAAGAAGTGCGATAAAATGAAAGTCATCATTGTAAAGCCACCATTAAAACAGAAACATGACTTGGATCACAGGAATAAAAAGTAGTTCCAACTCTAAAAAGATGAGGTCAGGATTCCAAAGTTCTTATAAAAGCATCATTGTGTGTGTGTGGGGGGGGGAACCTCCCTGGTGGCACAAGGGTTAATGACACTGCAGCACGAGTTTGATCCCTGGCCAGCCAGGGAGCAACCCACATGGCACAGCAGACCTCTCGTGCCTCGCCTTCTGCTCTCCTCAGCAGTGTATTTCAGTAGATTTCCCTGTTCTTCTCCCCACTCTCTCTGGTGAATCCTCTCACCCCCTGTACCTCTGGTCTACACTCTAGTTCTTCTATGCATAAATAAATAAATAAATCTTTAAAAAAAGTATCATTGGAAATGCTTGAGAGGTAACCCGAAAAGGAGGCTCATCTAGGGTGGAAGGAGAGCAAATAAAACTGAGGGCCCAGTACACCTTCACATTGTGCAGTTCTGACAAATGTTGATGATGATAATGATAATGATGTGAGGACAGAGTAAAAAATAGCATAGGTAAGGATGACTAATATGAAATTGAGAGCTTAAACTTTCAACATGAAGTGGAAATTAATTAGACTATGACATTTAAGATGCCATTAAGCAGAGACTATGGTAATATGACTAACATTTGAAAGGTCAGCCCTATCAGCAGATGCTGATGGTGCCCTCTCTCCCACAAAATGACAGGTTTCTAGACTAACTTTTATATAACAAATAGGAAGAACTTGACATTGCCCGAGATGTGTGTTTGTCTTTAGTAAACTGGGTTAACAACCCTTGAGTAGGCCATCTCTTTGATTTAATTTTTTTCAAAAAGGAAAATTTTAAATACAACAAAGTCCTTCAATACCAATTACAAAACTTCAGAGGGAAAACACGTTACTTTTTGTGATATTTCTTTTCTGAGTAGGCACTCAGCAAAATAGAAAGCAAAGTGTATCTTTGAAGACCACCCCCCTGTTCTTGCCTCTCTCCTCCCCCTTTGTCTGCCTTGAGCAGTCAGAATAACCCGATTTATCAAAATCAGTGAATCACGTCTCCAGCTGTTCCTGAATTTCTACCCATCTCTTGGCTTCCCTGGCTCTACGGTTGCCCTCCTTTACCAATCAGGCACACAGCTGTCCACCTTATCTTTACAGCAAAAGTTCTTGCAAGCTTACCATAGATCTGAGACATACAGCAGGGGAGGGGGAGAGAGGAGGTCAAAACAGGAGGAGGGCCTCCCTGGTGGCGCAGGGGTTAAAGTCTCAGCACCATCAAGCTATTGCCAGCCACTGCAGCACGAGTTCAATCCCCAGCTGGGGAGTTACCCACATGGTGCAGCAGACCTTTCCTGTGTCGCCCGCTGCTCCCCTAAGCAGTGTATTTCAGTCAGTCTGCTTGTTCTGCTCCCTATTCTCTCTGGTGAATCCTCACCCCCTGTACCTCTGGTCTACCCCCCAGTTCTTGTATGCATAAATAAATAAAAAGAAATCTTTAAAAAGAAAACAGGGAGGGAAGAGCACAAGGGACTATGGTGATGGTTCCCGAGTGCTACAGTGGTGGGAGAACTACGGGTTCTACACCTGAGGGGAGAAATCAAATACTGCCCAAAGATGAATAACGATGTAAGAAAATAAACAAATATAAATTTAAAATATCATAAAAATAAATTTAAAAATATAGAGTGATAAAATTTTTTGGAAACAAGAAATGTTTTCCAATGCCTCCCTATTTCCAACCACAGAAAAACATAGCTACTCATTTTGATGTTCAGTGGCTCATTGTTTCTTCCTGCCTTCCATCTACTAAGTTTTTCCTGTATCCCCCAATCTTATTATTCTAGCCTTGCTGTGTGTTCTACCGTGCTAGGAATAGAAATATCACCTTAAATGGAAATTCTAGGCCTATGCTTTATATTAGCACTCCTCTCATCTTTAAAGCCGCTTTCTTCTTTACCCACCTAAACCTTGACTGTTCTTTAGAAACTATTCAAATTCTGTTCCTTTAATGTTCCTCAGATCTTCAATGATTTCTTCTAATTAACTTAGCCCTTGGGTCCCACAGTACAGAACTCAATTATATTATTTGCAATCATTCCTTATTGCTTGTATTTCTGTTCTTGTAATTCCAATTGCATTTTAACTTGCTCTTACCCTTTTTCTGTACCACCCTTCATTAAACAAATGCAGTTGTATTTAGAAACATTGCCTACTGGGACTTCATTTTCTATACTATCTGTGTTTATTGAGTTAACTGAGGGGGCTGAATGGATCCATTCTGTGCATTCAAGTATTAGTGATTTTTACATTCCACCTAGAACTACTGGATTAGCTTCTTGTTCCAAATGCACTTCCTCCTAAAGCTGACAGTCATTTTATTCTAAAGGAGTGTCTGTGAAGCCTAGACCCAGCCCTCTGCCCTCCCTCGGTCTGCTTTTCCTTGTACTGAAAACGAAATATTCTCACTGGTAGGTAAAAATTTAAAGATGCTTCCATCTTCCGTCACCAATAATTCTATTAAAGCAAATATTTGGGTTTAGAGGAGGTTTGTATTATTTGGATGTTCAAAATCAGGAAAGAATTGTATATCATTATACCTCCTCTCTTACCGGGAATAATGACTTTTATGCAGAGACGCACTAAAGAGATAAGCCTAACTTGGGGCTCTTGCAAAATGGGAATGCTGTACATTTTAGCTGAGCAAAGCTCCAAAGCTTTTCTGTTATGGAGATAAAAACACTCATCCTTAATAAAACTGCTCAATTTAGCTCATTTTTTGGACTTAGAGGAGTATCTGATCTTGAACATTTCAGGGATCCCCTCAGTTAATAGCACTGGCTTACCAAAAGAGCAAACTTAACATTTATAGAGCATTCCAGGAGTTAGCCCCAGGACCATCACTCCACTTCCTAAGTTGAGAATATGGAAGCTGAGGAACTAGCCAAGCTATGTGGTGAGGGGCACGGGTTAGATTTGAAACTTTATCCTAGTCCCCTGAGTTCCTGCATTTAACTTGTTATTCTGACTTCTTCAGGAAATTAAGGGTTAGCTCTGTTCTTTCAATAGATTCTGGTTGTGGGACTTATCTTCTCTGAGCTCAAGAACTGAGAATACTCATGATCTTAATCAAGGAATTATATCAATTTAATTCAATTTCTGGGGGCACTGGTGTACCTGCTCTATTGCTAAACACCAGAAATAGGGAGATAAAGCATACCAAGTCCCTGATTTTGAGCAGCCTCTGGTTGGGTGAAGTTGCACAGATACTTAAATAGGTTATTTAAATTAAACATGGTAAATGAGATGTAGTGATAAAGATTTGCATGGAGCACTCTATGAGTAAAATGATCATCAACTCCCAAGATGAAACTGAAGTTCATGGTAGTTCTGGTACAGACCAGTTGATATGTGCAACCGTACATACTTCATTTGTCAAAAGTGCTGTCTGGCATCTGCTGCTATACTCATTACGGTCTTGTCACCTGCAACAATTTCATTATTCGCTAATTTTAAATGTTATTAGAAGTTCTAATTCAATGTATATCAGTCAAGTGCATGTACATATGTAACTTGAATTTTGACAGGAATTAATAGAAACATACTAACATTAGAATTTGGTAATAACACAATAGTTGTCATTATTGATACCTAGTCAAATGACATTTGACACTAAAATATTATATGGATTTTACTATGTCATGGAATATGGAAACACTACTGAAGTCGAAATCTTAGAGAAGTAAATTAAAAACTAAATTATCTTTTCAAGTTCACAGGAAAAATCTGACCCAAAAGCCACCTTTGCATTTATTGTGCAAAA
This sequence comes from Talpa occidentalis, assembly GCF_014898055.3. Taxonomy (NCBI): domain Eukaryota; kingdom Metazoa; phylum Chordata; class Mammalia; order Eulipotyphla; family Talpidae; genus Talpa; species Talpa occidentalis. The sequence continues at coordinate 60,735,075 of NW_023601543.1, read as the reverse complement.
TATGGGAATCATTAGAACAGTTGATTTTCAGTTATAAAAGGCAGTATTTTTAAATAAATTTTGATGGCAAACATTTCAGTTGCATAAGATAATTTCTTTACTGAAATCTTCTCAATGTGCATAATTTGTAGCACATGCGTGTGAACAAGTGACAGCAAAACAAATTTTAAGTTATCATTACAGAGAAAATGGCTGCTCTGATAATGGACTAAGATTAAGAGACTGGAACTAGTGTCTCTCATGATGACATTTTCATTGGGAGCAGAAAAAAATCAAACAGGCAAACTTAAGTTAAATTGAGTAAGAGTGAGGTGACCGTAATATTAACATCTGCTGGGAGCAAATGTATTAGAAGTCTTCATCTAAAAATGTGTTCTGCATTGAGTTTCTGACATATGCATCTCTTAAATGTATATTAAAAATAGAATTTAAGCTTTTTCTTGAAATTTAGCTACTGGCCTTCTTACATCATCTGTGTTAATGAATCATATATAGGCAAAAAAAAAAAAAATAGGTCTGGGGGCCTCCCTGGTGGCGCAGGCGGTTGGGTGCAGCGCTGTGAAGCTGTCCTCAGCTTCTGCAGTGCGGGTTCGATCCCAGCCAGCCAGGAGACACCCATGGCGCAGCAGACCTCTCCTGACTCACCTGCTGCTCCCCTCAGCAGTGTATTTCAGTTGGTCTGCCTGTTCTGCTCCCGCTCTGTCTCTGGTGAATCCTTTCACCCTCCTGCACATCTGGCCTATACCCCGGTTCTTGTATGCATGAATAAAATAAATCTTAAAAAGAAAAGAATCACAATTACAGTCAGGCTGTGCAGATGCCGAGATACAGATCTAGGGTTTCTAGAATTTCTCTTGATAAGACACCATGGGCCATGCAGACTGGAGGGAACAAAGAGCTGGGGTGGGGATGGACTGGAACCACACAGGACCCTACTGGTGCCACACATACACCTCCCATTCTGTTGGCACTTTATAAATAGCAAGAAAAATGATTGTTTGGTGAAGAAGAAAGAGCAACTACACAGATATGCCTGCTTCTGCTTCCACAGATGAAGAAACCCTAGAAGCTAAACAAGGACACCGCAACTGCCAGCTGAAGCCATGATGGCCACCATTTGCACTGTGTTCTAGCAATCCCAGCAACAACCCTCTCTTCCAATAAAAGGAGTCTCATTTTAAAGATGAGGCAGGTGGAGGGCCTCCCTGGTGGCACAAGGAGTTAAGATGCAGCCTATGAAGCTATCTGCAGCCACTGTAGCATGAGTTCAATCCCCGGCCAGGGAGCTACCCACATGGCACAGCAGACCTCTCCTGACTTGCCTGCTGCTCCCCTCAGCAGTGTATTTCATCAGTCTGCCTGTTCTGTTCCCCACTCTGTCTGGTGAATCCTCTCACCCCTCTGTGCCTCTGGCCTGTACTCCAGTTCTTGTATGCATAAATAAATAAATCTTAAAAAAAAAAAAAAAAGATGAGGCAGCTGGAGAACAGGAAGGTGGCGGGACTTTCAAAATTCCATAAAGGATAACTGTAGGAAATTGTATTCCCAAAAGTTTGTATGACACCAAAGTCCATCCTGTTTTAACATCGCTGTACTACCTCTCTAAATGCCCTGTCCTTGACTGGGATACACTAATTTCCAAGCACTTCTCAGGAATCTTCTCCATCTTTCTTCATTAAAAGTGAAGAGAAGGTTTTGCCCTATACATATAGGCCATGGTCAGTCCCTGCCCAGGTCAGTCCCACCACCTGGCAGCTTCGTGTGTGCTCCCACTCACACAGATCAACTGCCAGCTGGTGGCTACAATTTGGAAAGTTGGTTGCAACATTCCCAGAATCTCAGCCAAGTACCTGCCACCCTCAGAGGGCCAAATCTCCTCTCTCAAGCTTGGAAAACCTTTCGCCTTTCTGCTTTGTTTCCCTTTTTTAGCTTTTATTTGGAGCAGAGCACAAGCCATTTCAGAATTGCAAGAGATAGTTTCCATGGTTCCAGCAACCCAAACACTGAAACGGAGTCTCAGGCTAGAAGCAAGCGTGCTGCTTCCATGTGGGAAATGCCGTTGCTCTGCCAAGTCTCCAGAGGTGTCCTACTCCTTAAGTGAAAGACACTGCAATAAGCAGGCATCTCCGTACCACACACACTTCTGAGGAAACCATTCTACAATTGCCTTGGGATTTTTCAACCACCATGTTAAGAAGGAAAGTTATATATTAACCAGCTGTATCCCCAGTACATCTCTGTTGATCCCAAAGGGAGTGATTAAAATTTGCTGACCACTTTAAACTCTGTCAGGGAATAGTGAAAATAGTTTAAGTTTAATAATTAACAAAGTTTTAAAACTAAAGTGAAATTCGGACACTTTTAAACTTATGTCATTTTGTTGGTTAATTCTAAAATTCCAATTTCACCACTTTCCCATCCCCACTGTGATTTGGCAGGAGAAGCAAAAGGACTGGCAGTAAATAGATGTGAATTTCAAATCCAATCGATTGCTACCTTGTTGGTATAATGTTAAATAAAATCCATTAATTCAACACATTTATTGAGTGCTAACTGGGCCAGGCAGAACTCTGGAGCTGAGGGTCAAGACTTAAAAACTAGTGGATGAGAAAGACATTGAGTGAGTAATTACACTAATAAATGAATAATCAGAAAACTCAGAAAAGAATAATGTGGCAGAAGAGAGTTAAACAGAGGCACCCAATCTACTCTGTGGGATTAGGGGCGGTTGCCCTGGGAAATGACATTGGAGCTAAGATCTGAGGCTACCAAGTGTTTTCCAGTTTCTTTATCTCTCTCATCAAACTACAGAAAAAGACTGAAATCTCACCCTCCCTGTGCTGGAGGTAAGCACCCTTTCTTCCAGTTATGTCCTGGGCCTCATCTTTCTCTACACTCTTGGTTTGGGTCATTTTACTCCAGCGACTTCATAAAAACTTCTTGCCCAACATTTCCAAAAGTTAAACCGCTGTCCTTGGGTGCCCTCCCAGCACCTCTATCATCCCCCCAAACCTGTTCTTCCTCTTCTTCACGTCTGTCATTTTGCTAACACCATCACTGGATTTCTGTCAGGTGATGCACGTCACTCTCTGAATGAAAAGTCCTCAGTTGTTGTTCATTGACCACAGAAGGAACTAAAGCTTCTGGGGATGACATGCAAGGTACCCATAATTTATCACAACTGATCTTTGTTCCTCCAGACTAGACACCCCCAACTCTCCACAATGAAGTACTTAAGGTTTCCTGAAACTGCTACCATGTTCTTTCACAAGAGTGTGATTTTATACAAGCTATTTATTTATTTATACAAGAGCTGGGGTAGAGGCCAGAGGTGCCAGGGGTGAGAGGATTCACCAGAGACAGAGTGGGGAGCAGAACAGGCAGATCGACTGAGATACACTGCTGAGGGGAGCGGTGGGCAAGAGAGGAGAAGTCTGTTGTGCCATGTGGGTTAGCTCCCTGGCTGGGGATTTAACTCGTGCCGCAGTGGCTGTGTGTGGATAGCTTCATAGTGTTGAGACTTATCCCCTTGCACCACCAGCGAGGCTGTACAAGCTGTTCTTTAGTTTAAAATGCTTTCTCCTTCTAGTCTCCTACTAGAATGAATGCACATTCATCCTTTAAGAACTTTTTTAATGTCACCTCCTCTGTGAAGCTGGCCCAGATTTTTCTCAGAGAACAATATTCTCTCCAATTACATTACCTAGAACTTCATGCATACGCTACTAAAGCATTTATCCTAGGTCACTAGTATTAATTGTGTATGACTGTCTCCCACATTAGCCTATGAGTACACCAAAGGCAATGACTTGTATAACTCATATTTTATTCCCTTTGGGATAAGATGTGAGATGGGAAGTAAATATACATTGAATGAATAAATAATGAATTAATGAATGGACCACTCTGTGGCATATGCTGCTTTCTACCTTGTATTATTGTTGTTTTGGTAGCTCATCTCCCTTCCTGGATTGACAAATCTTCCAGGGCCAAAACAATGGGATCCACTTCTGCCTACCCGACCAGTCAACCCTAATGCCTATTATTTCAATAAATGAATAAAATTCTTGTAGGACTTTGTGAAATGTCAGACTTTGCAAAGCTATTTTCACATACATTATTTCATTTGCCCTTCCCATTGTCCCTGTAACCTAGTTATGATGAGTTGATGTTATTCTCATGTAGCATAAGACCCTGCAACCCTGCATGGTTTTTAGAACAATGCCTAGTTCATGTAATGTTCTTGACAAAAGACAGATCTACTCATCAGCTCTTTGTTTTGAGAGTTTGGGGATAAATATAGAGCTTTACCACTGCTTGTTAAAATAGCTAAATCCTTATCTACCCTTCCTGGATGAGTTTAGCATGAATAATTTCAGTGAGTTTGGGGGATGAATCAGAAAGGGAAAAACTGAAGGATCAGAACCCATGAGACATATTTTGGGCAAGAAAAGGACTTTGGGGCCCTGGAAAGAGAAACTTTGGCTTCCATAAGATGGGGTGCTGTGGAAGGCAGCATCAAGGAGGACTTAGTAATAGTTTATAAAACACATAAATAGATATGCTTTTAAGTCCAAGTTCCTCTAGGAGAGAAGATGTCACAGAAACTGAAAGAAAACTGAATGTATGTCACCCTGACCCACATCCCCAAGGGCAAGGTGTTGTGCTTATGCTATGCGTCTGTGATCTGACCCAGAGGTGAGGAGGGCTGGAGTGTGGGGACCAGCATAGGACCAGGGGCTGCCCCAACATCCAATGCCTTTATTTCCTCACCAGGCCCAGGAGAGGAAGGGCACCGCTGCCTGCCTCACAGAGAACATGGCTGATTCCTGCGTAGGGCCAGTCTGAGACAACATATTCATGGATGTTGGAGGTTCCTAATTATTGCTCAAATGCCAGGAGGACTGGGGCGTTTTGCCAGAGCAACCTCAGGGGTCCGTAGGACTGGTGGTTCTGGGAGCATTAGTTATTCCCCCTGGCCCCAGCCCACAGGATCAGATCAGCCTGACCCTGCTAAGAGGATGAGCTTCCCCACTGACTCCATGCCTCTTTCTCCTTCTGGATTCTGGCTTTGGGGGGCCTCTGCTGTGCATAGAGCCTGTGTGGGAGAGGGTAGTCTCTGTCCCCATCCTGCCAAATATGGGCTGGATCAGACAGCCAAGTTTCTCCTCCCTAACTCTGTTGGGTGACGTGGCTACCCCGCACTGGGGTGGAGAAGAAGAGGTATTTGCCAAGAAGGCCCTGCAACCCCACGCAGACCTATGGCAATAACAGGACCGCAGAGAATCGGAATCAGAAGGGTCTTTGACAGTGGATGGTCCAAGGATCCAAGCCCTTCCTTCTGTCCCCGGAGCTGTTCCAGATCGTTTTCCCGGTGCCAGCATAACATTCTGGTATCTAGCCAGATCCAAGCAAGTGTCCAGGTCGGGCAGGAGAAAACAAGTGACATTTACTTGGGGCAAACTACTGACTTTTGCGCCACCTCATTGGAGTCAGGAGCCTCCCTGCCCCTTTTGCCCTTGCTCTGAAAATTCCAGCAAGCACGGGGTTGGCAGCCTTCCGCGGAGAAGTTCAAAGTCTGACCCCCGGCCTGCTAACAGACTTCCAGCCCCGGGCTTCTGTCCAGGGGCGCATCAAATCCTTTCCCAATGGGAGGGCTCAAGGCGCTGCACTCGGGACCCGCTAGACTCCCGCCGGCGCCCGGAGAGCCTCGGGGCTCCTGGAAGCAACCCCCCCCACCGCCGCTCCGCGAGCCTCCCCCACCCCCGGGGCAGCCACCTGTCTCCGCGCTGAAGAAGAAAGGAGGGCGCGCAGCCACGACTGACCTGAGATGCCGCCCCCCACCACGACCACGTCATATTTGCTGCTCATGGCGGCTTTCCTGTTCCGAATAGCCTGGCTGCCCGCTGCTCCGGTCTCTGGTCTCGGCCCCCGCCCGCCGCGCTGCCCCAGCGCACCAGCACCTCCGCGGAGCCGCTATATTGCCCGCCCAGGGCGCCCGGGCGCGGAGCCACGCCTGCTGCCGACGCGCCGGCCGGGTGGAGAGCTCGGCCCCCGCCCCCGCCCGCAGCCTGAGCCCAGACCTGGGGGGCGGGCTCCGCGGCCAGAGGTCTCCTGGGCCACCTAGAGCCCCTCCCAGGAGTACACCCCCTTGGCCTCCTTCGGGGCTTTTCCCCATCAGCGGCTCTACCTGTAGGAGTCACTAGCCTCCCTGCCCGCTCTCCCCCCCAGAGCTATTGAGCGTGAGGGCTGGAAGTATGGCAGATTGGGGTCGCTTCCTCCCGTCCCAACCTTCCTAGCATGAAGCAATCTAGGGGCTAGCCAACATTAATGAATTTTCCAGGTGCCAGATACCATACTAAGTGCTTTATATACCTGTTTGTAGTTCAGCCTTACAACGGTCCATTTTACAGATGACAAAAGCGAGGTTAAGTAGTTGGTGTGGGGCGATGGTAGGATAAAAAGCCCGGAATCAAAAACAATAGTCTGGAAGATTCCAAGACCCGCTTTGATCCACTGTACAGTATTGCCATTATCGTGGCAAACACTTGTGTGGGATTTCCAGCCCTGCTCAGCCTTCTTGCAATACCCATTTGTTTCCCAACCCCTACCCTTAGGCCTGCAATTAACTCAGGCAGTCTTTACTCAGTATTGCAAATGCAGGACCTAAAGATAATCTTAAAGTGCTTAAGTTTTGCACGTGATCAAAATAGCCAAGGGCTTCTAGAACACCCTAGTGTAGAGGGGCTGGAGCTAGAACCCTGGGAGGCAGGGTGGAATTCAGAGCACCCCCGAAACAGCAAGGGGAGTTATTTAAGGTCCTGGGATGTGAAATCAGGGACCTTAGCTTTACTAAACATAGGGGTGATTCAACAAGTTAACAAGTATTAAGCTGAGAGACTCCAAGTAAAACAGGTGTATTTCTTGAGAGCACTCGACAAGCCACCTCTGAGAACTGAAAGTGGAAACAAGCGACATAGGGTGGCTTTTCAAGAAATAATTGTGTGAATTACTTCAGCCTAGGGAAGCTGCAGCTCTGCTGGGGATTGGCTTGAGGTCTGCACAGATGGGCGCCTAGAGCAAACCACCTCATCCACTCCTGTCTGTGTATCACTTACTACCAAAGTATCCTGAGTTTCTAATGCCCTCAGACTAGAAGAGAGTTTGGACATCCTTGTGTTTCAGTAGTCATTAGTGGCAGAGAAAGGCTTAGTTCATCTATGACTTGGATTCTAGAAACTTCCATCCCTCTTGCTTTGATATGAAATGGCCCCTGAGTCTGAACCTTGAACCTCTGTCCCCACTGCCTCACCCTGCAGTCGCATAGGCCTCTTCCTTGCCAAGCTTTACCTACTACCTCTCTTGGGAGGACCCTGAATCAGTGGGCTCCTTAACTGTAGACACTGTCCCATCATCTAGCCTGCAAGTGAAACTCATGTCTGTGGGAGGGATGGGATGTGTAGAGTAGATCTCTGTTACAGGGGCTAGGGAAGGGGAGGAGGTCAGGTAAGACATTTATGCAATTACAAATAACTGGTCTCTCAGATAAGCATTAACAAATTTGCCTTTCCCATGTTTCTTGCAGTTCCCCCCTGTTTGACAGGTTTGTCTTCTTGCATTCCAAGGAAAACAGAAGTTATGGAAAACAGCAAGCTGGCGCCATGCTGATCCCTTCCCCCTCCCCTTTGCAGACCCTTGCCCATCTTCCCCTTTTTCTCTTTTGTTTAAACACCCCTGCACTCTGCCCAAGAGCAGGACTGTTGTCTTTCAGGCTTGAATCTTCTGCCCTCTACATTTGTCAACAGATTAAACCACTTTCCTTTTCCTGAAACTCTGTTTCCTTTTGTTGGCTGAGGGAAACTGAGGCTGGCGTTTGGTAACAACACTGCGCATGGTATAGCAGGAAATCTGCACACGCATATTGTTTATGGCCTGTCTAATCTGAGTTACTTTTCCAGCCCAAAGACACATCTGCAGTGCGGGGAGCCAGTGCTATCTGAGGGCCAGTCTCAGCACACAAGGATGCGCTTGAGGCCAGGTGTCTAGGAGAGTGATAAGGAGCTCCCAGGGCTGGACACCACTAGTTCCTGGCAGCGGTGAAGGCCTGCTTTCTGTTGAGCTCTCTTTGTTCATCTCATTACAGAGAGTCAGCTGGAAATGAAATGTTAAGCTGGTTTCTTGGGGGTGTTAACTCCCCATCTTCCAGATTGCAGGCTGTCTGATTAAAGTGCTTCTTAAAGATTCAATTCCTGTCTCTATTTGGCATTTGGTGGTGACAGGTGGCCTGAACTCCAGTCTTATTGTTATAGGGCAGCCCCGATATTGAACGGGTTGCCTGGCTGTGGGTCCTCACCCACACGCTTAAAAGGGACTTATTAATACTCCACTACAGGCACACACAAAAGGTTAATAAAAGGTTTATTTACAAGGGAAAAGGAAATAAGGAAAATGTACAACTCAGGGAGAAAATAGGGAAATAAAGTCTTTAATGCTTCCTACCCGATCTGCCGACCTGGAAACCCAAAGGCACTCTCCGAGCTGGCCAGATGCTGCGAGCTGGCAGAGAGTCAAAATGGGGGACCCCTCCAAAGCCCACATGTCTGGCTTTATACCAACCTGGCTGCTTAACCCCACCCTCAGGTCCCAGCCACCTTCCCTTTGGTGGTGATGGGATTTGGAGTTCCCAGTGTCTTTGGCTTTGGCCTGGGGTGGGGGTGGAGTGCACAAAGCCTGTATGGAATTAGCTTTAGGACATCCTTTTCCCCCTAACAATTACAGTTTCATTAAGCATATTTCCTTCTAGGACTGTCCATGTTGTTGCAAATGGCAGGATCTTCCTTTTTATAGCCGAATAGCATTCCACTGTGTATATATACCACCACACCTTCTTTATGCATTCATCAGTTGATGTGCATTTGTTTCTGGTTTTTGGCTATAAAGAAGTGCTTCTCAAAGTTGGACATGCCCACAAATCACCCAGGTCTGGGGTGGGGTGTGAGAAACTGTATTTCTAACAAGCTCTGGGTGATGACATTGCTGCTGGTCTAGGAACCACACCCCTTAAACTCGTTCTCCTCTACTCCGGGCCTCTGTTTCCAGTCAGTTTCAAAACCAGCTCCATCCTCCAGGGCCCCTGACCTATCTCAATGCCATCCCAACAAGAAGGTACTTATCACTTCACAAGCATTTATGAACACCTGCTAGGCCTGGGGAAGAGATGAGCAAGATAGATGCTGACCCTGCCTCTTAGGGCTCATGGTCCATCAGAGACAGCGTCAAAAAAGAGAGAATGTGCAGAACAGGCCAGGTACCATACCTCAGGGAATCACAGAGGACTTCCAGGAGGAAATGACTTTTTTGCTAGACTTGAAGGATGAATAGGGTGACTCAACTACTGAGGAAGATGAGAATACCAAACAGATTTGCGAGGTAAGCCTGACATAGAACACTGGAAAAACTAGACAACATTCAGTACATAAAGAATATCTTTGGCCACCCTTGGGAACTATTGCAAGCACTGCAAAACTAATAGTGGATGATAACAGTGAAAGATAAACTGAATAAAATGGTTCGAAAGTATCATTTATTTTCATATGTGGTTGTGTCTTTTCTTCCCAAGTAGTTAATAAATTCATGCAAGAAAGGATCATGCATTAACTTTTCTTCATTTGTTCAAGCATGATTTATTGAGCACCCACTCTTGGTAGGCACTGTGTTCATTGTGGGAAATATGCCTTTAAAAATAATAGGGCCTCCCTGGTGGTGCAAGGGGTTAAGCACCGCACTTACTATGAAGCAATACGCAGCCTCTGCAGCACGAGTTCTATCCGTGGCCGGCCCGGGAGCAACCTACATGATGCAGCAGACCTCTCTTGTCTCACCTGCTGCTCCCCTCAGCAGTGTATTTCAGTCAGTCTGCCTGTTCTGTTCCCCACTCTGTCTCTGGTGAGTCCTCTAACTCCCCGCATCTCTGGCCTGTATCCCAGCTCTTGTATGCATAAATAAATAAATCTTAAAAAATAATAAAAATAAAATAAAAATAAGAAATAATGTAAATCTCATGAAAACAGACAATTACATAAACCTAATTCAATTTCCAATCAGGAAATGCTCAAGACCTCTACCAAGAAGCACAGAGGAATGCTGTTTGCCCCAAGCAGTGTTTATTTGCCTTTCCAAATTGATGAAATCCATGTTTCTTTCATCACTTAAAATGAACTTACTTTCCTTTCATTTTTTATTAGAAGACTGCCAAAGAGATAAAAATGTCCTTATTACTTCTTTCTTGCTGTCCAGTTTTTCATTAACAGATATTCCAGCGAGTCTTTTATGATGCCACAGGAGGTTTCAATAAAGAGACAAGCTGTGCAGAACAGACTTCACCAGATGTTATCTAAGTTGTACCTTTTGGTTTTTTTTTTTTTCACTGCTGGAAGCTTGACAGGGAATGGAAAATTTGTTTTAAAATTAGATTCTTTACAGCTTACCATTTTCTTTTCACCAACTTCTCTACACATCTTTTTTAAATATACATTGGGAATCAAATGATGAAAGGGTCAGCACTGCAACCACAGCAGCTCTTTAACACTGGGAAATTGGGGAAATTGCAAGTGTTATAGGACTTCTAGTTTGGACCAGTGAAGTATCCATCATCAGCTTCAATCCTAATCTCAGAGTATACAAATCCCCAACTCTGGGACAATGAGAACGTGGTGAGGCAAACTTTCAATGGGCCAACACATTGCTTTTGGCCTTAAGGACTTGCTTAGAGGGAATCATATCCTCAAGCAGCCGGAGTTGGGGGCACCCAGTTTCAATTCAAGTCAAAGCCCTTTTATAAGACATTGGGCTAGAGACTCATGAGCCAATTCCAAATGTCTGTAGGCTGTTTTAAAATGCTAAAGGAAAGACATACCCCAGGGCCATGGGACTATTCAGGATCCAGAGCAAAGTAAAATTGACAGGGAACAGACTGAAGATAGGTGGGTATTCACAATTAAAAGGTGACAGCAGTGTGGATTATGCTCAGCATAATATAGTTACGATGGACAGAGAAAGGTCTATTCCTGCCCAGAGGACCAGATATGACTCTTTCTCCTATGATCTAATTAGCATAGCACGAGCAGGACAGGGGCAAGGACGCATAACACAGAACATATGAAATCAGTCAGACAAACCAAACTACAAAGTTTCAGAAGAGTAGAGGTCAAGCTTGACATGTAAAAGAGCATGATGAAGAACAGTAAAACCTTATTTACAACATAAGTGTTAAGCAAACTGTCCCTAAAGTGAATGCTTTACAATGACTGATGTTAAGCTAGGAATATTTCCACAAATTATAATAAAAGTTGTTAAACAAAACTTGATTTGTTAGAACAGATGATGTCTTCAGGACACACAAAAGGGCAAACAGAAAATATTCATCTCAGGAAGAAAAGAAAATCAGAACAGACATTTCTTAAGAACACCGAGTTAAAGGTTCTCACCATTCCTTTTGGGAAAAGGAAATTAAAAATGAATATTAGAGTCCCACTGGATGCTAATTACTGGTTGTTGAATAGCATAATTAACAACTGACTATTCTTATGTATATGATTCTAACTTCATGTCGTGAGGTCACTAATGCAGAAACAGTCCTTATGTAATCCTCAGTTCAATAATTTCTCCATGTTCTAAGTAAGTAGACATTTGCATCATGTAGATTCCAGTTGATGATCAAATTAAGAGGCCAGCAACGACGGTACTTAGTTGAGAAAAGGAGCTTCCCTTATAGATGGCTACCACAACATGACATGTTCCTGGCAGGGAGGGCTGCACATTTCAGAGTGATGCCAATAGCTGGGTTTGGGTTGACTTGAACTTTTCTAAGTAATAGAATGTTCATATGAAATGATAAAATGAAGGTGTTTAAGAACAAACATACTTCACTATGAATGTTGTTACTTATTAGGGGTTTAAATTATAACCAATTGTAAAAACAGTAAAGTAGACATGGGCATTATACCACAAAATCTGAAATGTGTTACTAAAGGTGGAAAATCTGAGCATACCTCTGAAACGTAATACAGATTATATAGCATTTACATCATATCCTATAGAACATATTACATAACTAGGGTTTTAGAAGGACCCACAGAGATCCATTTGGTTCTGCTGGCACAGCCAAGGTTGTATACTAGCAGCTGAGTAGGACAGTTGTACACGGACTCTTCAGAAGGCATACATGTCTTCTACACATCTACAAGGAAGGGCATCTATAAAGGAAGACAAATATTCTATGAGAAGGGGTTAATTAGAGGCACTCTAGGATTGTTACCTATGGAATGGTGACTTCCTAAGGAACATAGTAACATCAGCCAGATAGGGTTGAAGTCATTCGCTCCAGAGGTAGAGAGCAGCCTTGTGCCCAAAGCTTGAGATCAAGGTTACCATGCCCTAATCCACGGGATTAAGGTGTCTATGTTCATAGATCAACCCAAATACAAAAGACACCTTTTCAGGAACTTATATAAGCGAAGATCAATTTGAATGGGACAGCAACAAAGAAAAAGTAGTTAGGAGGGCTTTCCCAACAGGAACTAGGGGCAAGTTTTCTATAGAGAAGATGCAGAAGCAAAACAAGGAAATTATTGGATTGGCTATGGCTCGAGTGGTTGCCTGAATAGGTAAAATCGAGTTGGCTGTGATTAGCTGTTCTGAAATTTCTTTCTCCAGCATAAGAGTGCAACTCCTTGTGCCATGATTCATTGGGTGTGGACTGGCTGCAGAAGATGATAGGGCTCTGAGCAGCTGAGGCAATTCCCAAAGGGAGCTGACAGATAATTGTATTAGGATTTGGTCAAATTTATACAAGTAACTTGGGAAGGACCAACATCTTTTTAATGTTGAGCTTTTTAAAAAAATTCAAGAACATAGAAAGTTTTCCGCTTGTGTATTTCCAAACTCTTTTGTAAATTTCCTTATATAGGCTTTGACTATATCTTGCTCATTGTATGCCTAGTTTTTTTTTTTTTTACTGTGAATGAGGCCTTTTGTTTCATTATATATGAATATGAGACTTTGTTAATGGAAGACTTTCATTTTTGTATTTTGTATATTTACTTATAACCTGTTGCTTCATTAAAATGGCTTGCCATTTGCTATAATTTTCCCACTGATTTGTTTGATTTTACACAATGGCTATACAAATAGAGACAGTTTTACCTTAGAATAACTAGGGAAATCCTGAGGAAGAAGAGGAAAACCCATAGGGAAGCAGAGGACTGTATTTCCTAGCACAAAAATATACTATAAAGACTTTCTGACTAAAAGAGTGGTATTAATTCATGAGTAGACAGACCAATGGGATAGAATTACATAAACTTTTTCAATCGCATGTCAAAATTTACCATGTGGTAAAAGGCACATCTCAAGTCAGTGCAGAAAAGATGGAGGGGTTGGGGGAAAACAAATATTGTTTGAAAATGAACAATGAGGGCCTCCCCTGGTGGCACAGTGGTTGAGCGCTGGGCTGTGAAGCTGCCCGCAGCCTCTGCAGCGCAGGTTCGATCCCTGGCTGCCAGCGAGGGTCCCACATGGCTCGCAGAGCTCTCCTGCCGCGCCCGCTGCTTCCCTCAGCAGTGTGTTTTGTCAGTCCTCCTGTTCCCCGCTCCGGCTCTGGTGAATTCTTTCACCCTCCCGCGCTTCTGACTGTACCCAGTGCTTGTATAAATAAATAAATAAATCTTTAAAAAAAATGAACAATGATGTAAAAAATTAAAAAAATAATTAAAAAAACAAACAACAAAAAAGAAAAGATGGAGGGTTTTATTTTTCTGTAACAGTCTCAAACTTACAGAAAACTTGCAAGTACAATAGAAAGAACCTTTTATTTCCTTGAAATATTTGAGAATAAATCATTGACATGATGTCCCATTATCCCCCCAAAATACTTGAATGTAAATTTCCTATGAACAAAGTCATTCATCTATATCACCATAACACAACCCTCAAAATGAAAAAAAATTAACATTGACCCATAACTACCATTTCATTCTCAGAGTCTTTCAACTTTTGCCAATTGTTCCATTAACTTCCTTTCTAACCAAAGAACCTGGTCTGGGATCATGAGTTGCATTTAGTTGTGTTGTCTCTTTAGACTATTAATTTGGAACAATTCTCAATCTTGCCATTACTTTCACACTTTAGACACTCCTAGTCAAGGGGAGTTTTCTACAATATCCCTCAGTTTGGCATTGTCTGATGTTTCCTGTGACTAGATTCATATTCTGCATCTTTGGTTGAAATATCACAGAAGTGTATCTGTGTTTGCCTAATTGCATCTTATCAGGCAGAATTTCATTTCATCACATTACTCGTGATGTTACTGTTGATATCTTGGTGAATGTGGTTGGTATCCTCCAGGCTTCCACTAGACGTTTCTTTTCTCGGGCCTCCCTGGTGGTACAAGGGGTTAAGCACCCACTATGAAGCAATCCACAGCCTCTGCAGCATGAGTTCAATCCCCGGCCGGCTAGAGAGCTGACCCACATGGCACAGCAGACCTCTCCTGTCTTGCCCGCTGCTCCCTCAGCAGTGTATTTCAGTCAGTCTTCCTGTTCTGTGCCCCACTCTGTCTCTGGTGAATCCTCTCTCCCCACTCCCCACATTTCTGGCCTGTACCCCAGCTCTTGTATGCATAAATACATAAATCTTTTTTAAAAAAGCTTCTTTTCTCTTTTATAATTAATAACTATTTTTGGAGAGGTATTTTGAGACTATGTAAATAGTTTATTCCTCATCAAATCTTCCTGCATTTACTTGTTATTTAAAGCAGTAAATAAATCCATGAACTCATAGATCCCTATTTTATTCACTAATCTATTAATTCTTTATTTATTTGGATGTTCAGATTGTCTATGAGCTGGCCAGTGGGTATTCCTTCCAACTGACTTCTTTGTCTTTCTGACATATGCCCTAAAAGAGGCAGTTGTCAACAAATGGTATTGAAAAAGCTACATAGTCATAAAGAAAAAGAGAAAATTGAATCCATGCCTAACATTGTATACCAGCATACATTCTAAATAGAGAATTTAAATGAAAAAAAAAAAAGGCAAAACATGTGGATGAAATCGAAAAAAAAGTGGATGAAATCCTTTATAAACTTGGGTTAGGGAATCTTTCCTAACAATGAAATGATGCAGAAGTGTTAAGAGAAAAGTTGACAAATGTGATAAGCTTTGTCCCTGCGGGGTTCAAATGACATCTAAGTCCCTGTACCTGTCTTTGCAGTATCCCTTGAGTTAACCTTAGTTCTGGCTGCTTATAGCATCCATCCCTACAATTCCACAAGCAAATCCTCTTGGGCAAGCCTCTTCACCATCACCCAGGCCTATTCCAACCTCTGTATCCTTGTTCTTTTCACATTATCTATCTTTCCCACCCCACGGTCAGACTGTTCAGTCTTCCATCTTCCCAAACCCTTGCCTCTCCAACAGTGTCTAGATTGTTGTCTACAGCAATCGATCTGTAACTATATATCCATGTCTAGTCACTCTGCTTCCATCAACATTCCAGGGTGTTCAAGCCAACTCTACCTTCTCCTACCCTAAATCACTAAAACACCAGTGGTATCATTCAATATAACCTGTATTTGTTGAAGGTATTTGACTTCTTTGAGGGCATAGGATATGCCATTCATATCCTCACAGCTGCCGACATAGCTGGTTCAGCTAATAAGTACACAGGGACCATTGAAAATAGGTTGCCAATTTAATTCCATGAAGATTGAACATCCCATTTAATCAATTATTGTTTGAACACTCATCAGGGGGCAGACGTTCTGCTAAGTGCTGGAGATGGTGACAATGGAGGCCAGACCCTACCCTTACCAAGCTTTGGTTAGCATGCTACTGAAGTGTAGTCAGACACCCCCAAGCTTGCACACTCTAAAGGAGTCTGGCCATCTGTGTGCACGAACATGAAGGGGACTCTTAGTGTGAAAGAACTTTAATAGAATTAGTGTACTTAAGGAGAGAAGAGAAGAAAAAAGGATAATACAAATAAAACATCACAAATAATTTATTCCTTTAGTGGTGAAAGCCTAGTCAAACAGGGCTGGCCTAAAGCTGGATGGCTGAGGTCAGAAAGTTAGCCACATGTCTGAGGCACCTTCTGGCAGGAACCCATAGGAAAGGGTTTCCGAAGCAGCTCCTAGAAAGCTGGGCTCAAAGGTACAAAATCAAATTACAAATCAAGGTAACAGTCACCATTGTCAGTCTCTTTAAGGGTCTCTAACCCATGTGTTACTTTCAAGTATCTCTACATGTCTCTCAGTCTCATATTTCCCTCCATGTCTCATTGCCAGCAATACTGGGGTGCACAAAGTTGGGCCACCAGAACCAGAGCTCTCCTTTCTTCTTTGTCTTCCTCCCCAGAGCCCACCTGCCTTCCTTGTGATATAGCTTCACCTTGCCACTCAGCTTCAGCCATCATTAAGTGTGGGCAGAGGAAATAGTACCTGCACTAACAGTGGAGATACCCCTGGAACACTCTCAGTCTAGTTTTCAGTTAAACCCAAAATGAGTGAAAGACCCAAAGAGCTGCTCTCCTTTCTTGGCTTCCTATACTCTATGTAAGGCCACATCATGCCTCTCACATACTACTTTCACCTTCTCCTGCACATAGGTTGTACTTTCTCTTTAGGTATAGAAAAGCTGTTAAATATACTTTCTGCCTTTATTTTTTTCAAGAGAACAGTGGGCGGGGCCTCCCTGGTGGTGCAGGTGGTTGAGTGCAGCGCTGTGAAGCTGTCCACAGCCTCTGCAGTGCCGGTTCTATCCCCTCCTGCCTCAGAGCAACCCACATGGTGCGGCAGACCTCTCCTGTCTCGCCCACTGCTCCCCTCAGCAGTGTGTTTCAGTCAATCTGCCTGTTCTGTTCCCCACTCTGTCTCTGGTGAATCCTCTCACCCTCCCGTGTACTTGGCCTGTACCCCAGCTCTTGTATACATAAAATAAATTTAAAAAAAAAAAAAGAGAACAGTGGGCGCTCAGGTGGAGATAATCGGAGCTATGCTGGGGACTACACACTTTATTCCTGTCTACTCCCTTGGTTTCCATGTGCTATGAACTAAATTTTGCAGCTCCCCTGCCCCCATTCATATGTCGAAGCTTTAATCTCCAATATGATGACATTTGGAAACTGTGCTTTGGGGAGGTAATTAGATTTAGATGTGATCGAGAGAGCCCCTCATAATAAGATTAGTGCTCTTCCTTATTAAGGAGACACTAAGAAGCTCTCTCTCACACTATCACTCTCTCTCCCTCCTTCACTCCAGCTCTCTCCCTACTATGTAAGGACACAACAAAAAGATAGCCGTCTACAGAACCCAAACTCCAAAACTGTGGAAATAAATTTTCTGTTGTTCAGGCCACCCAGTCTATAGCATGTGTTAACGCAAATTAATACACCATGGTAGGAGTTTTTTCCTCTTGTATTTTTAACCTTCCTCAGGCTACCAGGCTTCCTTTACTCTTTCTGTGGTTTCCCCAATTTCCCATGAGTCACTTGGGTGCAGCCTGGCATCATAACTTGAAATGTTTTGTTTTCTCTTAGTAACTGAAATGACCTGTTTAGTCCTTCCTTGAAATACTGTTACATCTATAAAAGTCTTGCACCGGGAATGTCTTCAAATTTTACTGTGATTCCTCTAGTGGTCTTGACATTAGGTCGTATTTTGGAAGCATTTGTTTGAAACTGGAGAATTTAGCCACAGCATTTGCACTATGAAGCCAACAAAGTTCAACTAAGTCCTTTACACACTTTCTGAAAGAGGCTAAAAGACAAAGGCCACAGTCTCACTTTGGCTCTTTGTATGCCACTTGGAAGAAGTTCTTTATCCCAAAGCTCTAAACCCACAATCTGGCATTCGGTATACTATAACCATTTATTCACAGATATCTGGGCATATACAGTGTAATTATTATTATACCAAGAATCCCAAGATTCTCTGAATTCCTGGTATGTTTTCTAAATTGTCAACAAAAAGATCAAATTGTGTTCATTAAAAAAAAAGTAAGAGACTCAACCAAATGTAATATATAGAATTGTTTGGATACTAATTAAATTAAACCAATTGTATTTGAGGGGACAAGCAGAGAAATTTAACTATGGACTAGTTACTAGATGATATTAATTAAGCAAATATTTTTCATTTTGATATGTGTGATAAAGTTATGGTAGTTATATAAAAATACATTTATCAGGGCCTCCCTGCTGGCTCAAGGGGTTAAGTGTCAGCACTATGAAGCATCTGCAGCCACTGCAGCACAGGTTAAGTCCCCAGCCAAGGAGGTGACCCACATGGCCCAGCAGACCTCCCCTGTCTTGCCTGCTGCTCCCCTCAGAAGTGCATTTCAATCAATTTGCCTGTTTTGTTCCCCACTCTGTCTCTGGTGAATCCTCTCACCTCCCCCACCCCGGCACTTCTGGCCTACACCCCAGCTCTTGTATGCATAAAAAAATAAAATAAACCTTTAAAAAATAAACAAAAATATATTTATCAGTAGAGATGTATACTTAAGTATTTGAGGGTGAAAGAACATGTTTGAGACTTGCTTTAAAATAATCTAGAAAAAATAGTGATGACTCTGAATCAATCTGACAAAATAGTAATAGATGTTGAAGCTGGGCAATAGGTGTATGAGGGATATATTTTACTATTCTTATACTATTAACACATTGTTATCAAACACATTGTTATCAAAAAATCTTATGCTATTTCCACAGTGAACGTTGTGACTGAAAATTCCCAGGACTAGTCCTGAAATATCACCTCCGATCAACTGACTTGGCTTTAAATGTCCAGAAAGCATAAACAACTATTGGCAAATAGCACCCATTCCGAAACCAGGAGGTCAGATTTTCTATTTGCAACACCAACTAAAAGTAATGAGTTTTGCAACCTGAAAATACTCATTTTGATATGTGTGATAAAGATATGGTAGTTAAAACTAGAATATAGTTTTCCTACCTTTTTATGTGTGAATTTATGAAAACTTCCAGGAAAATATTTTTTAAAACCTGCTGACTATAGTTTTACTAAGCATATTTTTATTATGTTCAAGTGATTTTAAAATTGATGTTTGTGTTAATCTGAACAATAGTATTCAACTATGTTTGCTAATAGAGGATTTGCTATATTCTAAAGAAAATAAAATGTTCAGTTTCTTTCTTCTCTACTTGGAATTATCTAGGACAAATACTAATAAGCCTTTCTATCTTCTCAAGACAAATGAGAAGCTAATACCTTTCAATCTCAGGAGGACTGATACGAGACCCAGAGCGGAAAAGACCTTTGCTGTTATCTGATTTACATCTCCACTTTCACTTCCCTATCACCGACCACTGAAAACCTAGTGAGAAAGGAGCAAGGTCAGTGGCAGGCAGGCTGTGAGACAGTGGAGCAACCAGAAACAACCAGAAGACTCTAAATAGGAATAGGAAGTAATCACAACTCTGACACCCTCTCCTCCTACAAGCAATAGCACCCATTTACACAGAATTAGAATGCAGGATTCACTCCAGCTATAAGAAACAAGCATGAAAACAATCAAATGTCGGAGCCTGTCATGACCTTTTTGTATGCCTCTAATTCTTGTCTGTAATACTGATATATATGTAACATTTATTCACTGACTCCAGAGAGCAGAGCATTTTCAGGTTGCAAAACTCATTACTTTTAGTTGGTGTTACAAATAGAAAATCTGACCTGCTGGTTTCGGAATGGATGCTATTTGCCAATAGTTGTTTATGCTTTCTGGACATTTAAAGCCAAGTCAGTTGATCAGAGGTGATATTTCAGGACTAGTCCTGGGAATTTTCAGTCACAACGTTCACTGTGGAAATAGCATAAGATTTTTTGATAACAATGTGTTAGATAGAAAAACAAAACACTATTGGAGTTAAATTTCCATGAGTAATTATCCAAATAATTGAGACAAACAAAATTTCCCCTGAATTATCAATATATCATTGTCCTATGTGAAATTCAGTGTTGAAATGTATAGAACTAAAAGATACATAGTTATCACTACCCTTCTGCAAAAAAAAGAAATCCCTAGGACCTGGATTCTTTCCTAATTTGATATTTTAGGAATTATAGCCTGAACTCTACCATTTATTGGAAACCTGCTCCAATTCACATCACAACTGATATGACTGTTGTTGCGGTTTTTGGAGTCTGGAGTCTGTGGGTTTGGAGTGCAGGGTCCTTGGTTTCACTCTGGGAAAGGTTTCACCAGAGCTCCCGTTTCAGTGGCACAGCAAGTTTCCCAGCGAGTTTCTCCAAGAGACAGAGACATTAGTTATGTTTATTTATTTTTTAAAGATTTATTTATTCATGCATATAAGAACCAGGGTACAGGCCAGATGTGCGGGGGTGGAGGGGAGGTGAGAGGATTCACCAGAGACAGAGTGGGGAACAGAACAGGCAGACTGACTGAAATCCACTGCTGAGGGGAGCAGTGGGTGAGACAGGAGTGGTCTGCCACACCATGTGGGTATCTCCTCAGCCAGCTGGGATGGAACCCGCACTGCAGAAGCTGCGGACAGCTTCACAGTGCTGCGCTCAACTGCCTGCGCCACCAGGGAGGCCTGACATTAGTTATATTTAAAGGACAGGTTTATTAGGGAAGGGATGAAACAATTAAAGACACTTGAATAGACACAAGCGGGCAGGAGGAGCTGCCCCGGAAGAGACAGGTTTGCTAAGTGAGGTCTGCATGTTTGTAGCTGGCAGCCTTGGCTGGTCACGGGAAGGCAGGAAGCCTGCTACCCTGCAGAGGAAGAGAGTTGGTCAAAAGAGGCACCTGCATAGTCACAGGTGGGCAGACAGTGCTGCCCCAGCCTGTGCAGAGACTGAGCTGATATAGTCTTCTGTTTGGAAGGGGTCACTCCTTGTGAGCTTTCAGTTGATTGCTAATTTTGGATAATTATGCAGAATCTGAAAGGAGAGTCCATGATGGGCTCAATCTCCATCTCTTTACCTTTGGGGTCTGTTGGGCTCAATCTGTGTATCTTTACCCTCGGGCCTGTGCTCTAGACAGCAGTCTGATACCTGCTTGGAAGTTAGGCTTTGTAATCTAGGCTTCTGCTCCTAAGGATACTAGTTACCTCAGGATACTAGTTTCCGCAACTCTGTCGATGGTTATGTTAATCTCTTCTACCCCACCTCCTTGTGAGCCAGGCTTCTGGTCTTGTGGCGCACCTCCATTTTAGTTTATTTTCTATTCTTATCCTCCATCACCTAGCACAGTGTTAGTGGTGTTTAGTAGGTTTTTAATGTATTTAATGAATAAAGAACTAAATAACACATTGATGAATTGGAGGGAACTTGAATTGGGTCTTGAAGGAAGACCATGTAAAGAGTAGCAGAGAGAAGAATGAACACATCTGTCCTGACAGGAGGCTGGGCAGGAAGAGCTAATAAAAAGCAAGAGTTTCTATAGCAGTGGTTCTCAAATATTTTGACTAAGAATGACTTTGGTAGACCAAAAATGTACTTTCCAGTAGAAAAAAAAACTAATAGAACAAAGTTAGACAGAAATCTGTAGAATTTCAAGTGATGGTCTTAGAAGGACTGATGTGATATAAAGACTTACATAGATTAGCATTTAGGTTACAGCTCTCCAGGGGCACCCTTGTCACCCTTTAGTGATCTAAGGACTATGTTTTGATGAACATCCAGCTAGAATATATATTAAGCTTTTTGAGCTGGAAAAATGAAATTAAGAGACAATCTTTTTTTAGCATTTTGATATAAATGTGTTGCTATCAAGATCATATTCTCTGGTCTGGCAGACTTTAACTGCAATTTTTAAAAGTCATTTAAAGCCGTCTGGACAAAGAAGGAATAAGACTTAAATTCTAGATTATTTCAGGCTAGATCAGTGCTTCGCAACTTCTGCACAATTGACATTTTTTAAAAAAGATTTATTTATTTATGCATACAAGAGCTGGGTTACAGGCCAGAGAGGCGGGGGAGGGGGGGTAGGTGAGAGGATTCACCAGAGACAGTGGGGAACAGAACAGGCAGATTGACTGAAGTAAACTGCTGAGGGGAGTGGCAGGCAGTCAGGAGAGGTCAGTTTCATATTGCGGTGCTTAACCCCTTGTGCCACTAGGGAGGCACACAATTGACATTTTAGAGAGGAAAATTGTCTGTTGTACGAAATGTCCTATGCTTTGTAGGATTGTAACAGGGTGGTCCCCAGGAAAGGGGGAGGTTCCAGCTTCCCTGCCCCACCCAAGGGAGGGTGGAGCTGAACAGGAGGAGGAGAAGCTGCAGAAGAGACTGAGGAAGGAAGGAAGCAGGATGGAGCCAGGAGACCTGGAGGAGGCGCATGGAGCCTAGAGACACGTGAAGAAACTGCGCTTGTCTTTTGGTCGTGGACTGGGTGACACAGATGTGGGTGAGACCCGTGGGGAGGTGACCATGGCAGCTTTTATCTTGATGTTGATTTTGCTCTTTTCCTTCCGGGCTTGTCCGGTTGTTTGTGACCCTTTTCTGTGGGTCCCCACTGGAAGATGCTTTAGACTTGTAGCAGGCTTTGGGGCCTTGTTCTGGGCCAATCCCATTTGGATGGACTTTTACCCACGAGGGGACGGGTAACTTTGGGTGCTTCATTTAGAAACTAGACTCTTTGCCTTACCTGTATTGTTTCCTAGTTTTATTAAAGTTCCTTCCCATTAAAGTCTCCTATGTTTTGTGTTGATGCGGCGGATGGCAGAACCCATTTAGAATAGGCAGGTTTGCGGGGTTTGGGCTGCCCCTCTCCCTGTCCTATAACAGATTGTTTGGTAGCACTCCAATCTTCTGTGTCAAAATGACCAGCCATAGGGGGCCCAGATTAAACATTACTTCTGGGTGTGCCTATGTGGATTTTTTCTGGAAGAGATTAGCATTTGAATAGGTGAATTTAGTACATTGATCTACCCGCCCTGCCCACCAGGAGTTGGTGTCATCTAAACCCTTGAGGTGCTAAATAGAACAAAACCTCTGGCCTCCTGTCTGCCAACTTGACTTGAGACATTTCCTCTCATTTTTCTGCCCACGGACTGGAATTTAAACCACTAACTCCCTTAGTTCTCAGGTGTTTGGACTTTGATGAAATTACGCCACCAGCTTTCCGGGGCCTCCAACTTGCAGATGGCAAGTGTAGGGCTTCTCAGCCTCCATAGTCATATGAGCCAATTCCTCTTAATAAATAAGTAACTAATCAATTAAGTAAATAAATCCATCCTTCTGATTCTGTATCTTTAGGGTAAGGAACCCTAATACACCAACCTAATACACATTGGATGCCAGCAGCACATCCACTGCCCTCTCCATGCCCCCATTTATTTGTGACTAACAAAAACGCTTATAGATATTGTCAAAAGTTCCCTGGGGGCAAGAAATCACCCCCTGTTGAGAACCATTGGTCTAGATGAAGCATCCTGTACCAGTTTAATTAAATAGCTAAGAAGTCTGTAATGCAATTCTCTTCCTATCAAACTGAGACAAATAAAGGACAATTTGTGCAAATAAATAACATGCATTTGTGAAGCTGAGATTCATAAAAGCGCTGCCAGACATGAATACTGGATGATAAAAATGCAAGCAATGACCTATATCCAGTAAGATCACACACATTCACGTCAAAGTTCTGAGCTTCAGTAGTTTTGTTCAAACTGTCAGGTTTGCTTATTGGAATAAGTACACCTGAGAATGAATGCCAAATAGTGACCAATTGCAGGGATGACTACTCTTCATCAATGTTTTTGTATCTATAATTTGGGGCAGAAGAAAAATTGCTCATGATAAAGGAAAAGGAGAAAAACGCAGGAAAATCTGGAGACCCTCCCAAGAGGCATCTCAATGTTCTGTCATTTCAAACATCCTCGGGAAATTTGCACATTCGAAATCATTCTACCAAGTAGGTAGGTCTCATATTGTTTGCCTCTGGTTATCCTATCCTAGAGACATTATTTCATCATTTGAAAAGCAATTGTTACTTTCAACTACTATTTTGAAACTCATAAGATTTTATCTCTAGGGCCTCCCCGGTGGCGCAGCGATTGAGCGCTGGGTTGCGAAGCTGCCCGCAGCCTCTGCAGCGCCGGTTCGATCCCCAGCTGCTCCCTGGCCACCAGAGGAGGGTCCCACATGGCGTGCAGACCTCTCCTGCCGCCCGCTGCTCCCCTCAGCAGTGTACTTCGGTCCTTCTGCCTGCTCTGCTCCCCACTCTGGCTCTGGTGAACTCTCTCACCCTCCCACGCTTCTGACTGTACCCAGTGCTTGTATAAATAAATAAATAAATATTTAAAAAAAAAAAAAGAAATAAGGTATTAAAAAAAAAAAAGATTTTATCTCTATGGGGAAGATAAACAAGGAGATGGAGTCACAATGGATTTTTTTCCCATATAATAATAATCACTATATTTTTCCTGATTCAAGAAATTGCTTTTTCCTAAGGTGAAGTTAGGGGGAAAATCATTCTTTTCTGGTAATTTATTAAGTGAAATTTAGTACGGGATTGAACACAAAAAGAAAGGTTTTAGGGAACTATCAGAGGAAATCTCTTATCTTCGATTTAAAGAAATAAACATAAAGCATTGAGCAAAAGTTTTGAAACTCTAAGAGATTAGTAATAGTCAAAGATTTCTGGACCTACTAAACATAGAACTTCCATATGATCCAGCAGTTCCACTCCTAGGTATTTACCCAAAAGACACAGAAACATCAATTCCAAAGAGCACCTGCACCCCTATGTTTACAGCAGCACTGTTTACAATAGCTAAGCTTTGGAAACAACCCAAATGCCCAAAAATAGATGACTGGATCAAGAAGATGTGGTACATATATACCATGGAATATTACTCAGCATTCAAAAAAGATAAACACATGCAATTTGCAGCAACATGGATGGCGCTGGAAGGGATCATGCTCAGCGAAATAAGCCAAAAAGAAAAAGAAAAATACGGGATGGTCTCACTCATAGCAGGAATCTAGAAAACTTAAATAAGGGACCAGGAAAATGAATAACTTTAAGAAAGTGAAAATCAAAATCAACAAAAAACTATGAACCAGAGACACTTTTAGGGGGGCGGGGGCGGGAGGGAGGGATTGGGGTCAGAATGGGGGGGCTGCAATTGTATGGGGAATATAACAATAAAATTTATTATTTAAAAAAAAAAGGGTTTTCAATAAAGTTCTTTAATTTCCAGCTCATCATAATATTAATAATCAGATACAGAGTTTCTGTTTCAGCCACATGATATATGTAAGATATACTGAAAATTTTCCCATACAGAGTAACTAAAAACTCTAGATAAAATATAATGAGCATCACAATATGCTAAATAAAAGAAGCCAGACATAAAAGGTCACATACATGATATCATATATATATGAAATAGCTGGAATAAGTAAGTCTATGAAGACAGAAAGCAGAGTGGTGGTTGCCTCTGGGGAGAGGGAAAATGGAAAGTTAATTCTTTAATGGGTGCAGAATTTCCTTTTGGGGGTAATGAAAATATTTTTGAATAGATAGAGTTGGTGGTTGAACAACATTGTGAATGAACTAAATGCCACTGAGTTATACATTCAAAATAGTGAATTTTATGTTACATAAATGTCAGTTCAATTATAGATTATAGATACATATAATGATATGGATTTAAAAATAGATATGGATATGATACCCTTTCCAAATGCATAGCCAAGGTATTTGTATGTATGTGTGTTTTTTTAGATTAATTAATTAATTTTTAACTGAGGAAATATTGGGGTACCCCATCAGGTGTTACCAACATAATGCCCCACCAACAATTCACACATATTCCATCACCATAGGCCATGGAACTATCTTTCTCTTTGTTCTCTCCCCTTCTCCATCCCCTGCGCCCCTGAGGGTTTCAGTTCTGTAATCAGCTTCAAGTGTTTTTCAGCTTGTCTTCATCTGACTATTAATTTAGTGATAATATATTCCACATATTAGTGACACTATCTGGTATTTATCTTTCTCCTTCTGACTTATTTCACTTAGTACTATCCTTTCAAGCTCCATCCATGTTGGTGCAAATGACATGAATTTATCTTTTTTGATTGCTGAGTAATATTCCTTTGTGTATATATACCGCAGCTTCTTGATCCACTCGTCTGTTCTGGGAGCACTTTGATTGTTTCCATTGTTTAGCTATAGTATATAGCACTGCAATAAACATGGGAGTGCAAGTTTCCTTTTGAATTAGTGTTTTTGAATCTTGGGAGTGGATGTCTAGGAGTGGAATTACTTGGTTGTATGGCAGATCCATGTTCAATGTTTTGAGACACCACCATACTGCTTTCCATAGGGGCTGGACCAGTTTGCATCCCACCAGCAGTGTAAGAGGGCTCCCTTTTCTCCACATCCTCACCAGCACTTATTGTTTCTGGTCTTTTTTATATGGGTCATTCTCACAGATGTGAGATGGCATCTCACTGTGGTCTTGATTTACATAGGCAAGTTGTTAAGTAGTGGAAGAAATCAAGAGGGGTCAAAAGTAGGAGGCAGAGGGAAACACAGAGATAGACTGAAACTACAGATATTTTGGGCCCTTTGATGATTTTCCTACAAAAGTTTTTTCCTACAAATGTTTTTTTTTTTTCATTTTAATTTTTCTTACTAATTAATTTTTTTATTTGTTTACATCATTGTTCATTTTTAAACAATATTTGCTTCCCCCCACCCCCTCAGGTGTAGTCCCCATAGAGTTTCCTTTACCAATGCACCCGTGCACCATCACCTCAGTCCCCTGTGCTCCTCCCTCCCTCCCTCTGATCCCTCTCCCTCCTCCTCCCCTGCAGGATGTCTCTGATTTATAATTGTCTGTTTTTGCTTTGTTGTGTTTTGTACTGTTATTATTTTTTACACTGCTGTCTTATTTGGTTCCCCTATATTCCTGCTATAAGTGAAATCATCTGATATTTGGTTTTTAAGGGCAACACAGGACTGGGGACTCGCTTGGACTCATTCTGCATATTAGACTGAGACCCTTGAATAAAACCCAAACACTAAAAGGAATGAGTTAATGGAACTGCTTATTGGACAAAACCACTGCATGGGAGGTAGAAGAAAAGGAACATATCTCAGCTGGGGATCTAGATGTCAAAAAAAAAATTTTTTTCTCAAAAACTGTAACAGCAAGTTACAATGAATGGTAGAAATGATAGTGAATGTTAAGAGATAGACACTTAAAATTTAAAAGATTATATAAAACAAGTAGAATTAAGTAAAATGACAAACTGCAAGGAGCTAAAATCAAAAGAGGTTGGTAGTGCATTGGACGTAAAAATGAACAGAATGAACATATATAAAAGTGATTTGAAAATCATGTAAATTGAAGACAATCAAAGGGAAGTGCTTTTAAAAAGCAAAAATCATAGTCAAAGAATAGAAAATAAAATAGCGAACTAAGTCATAGAAAAATAATTTAAAATGGGCTAAATGAAATAAGTATGCACAAAAGTAACACAGAAATGGCAAGTTATAAATAATTTTAGAATAAAGTAAATACATATCTAATCACAGTAAGGAAAATTGACAGCCAAGCAACTAATAGCTGAGTGGGTGAGAATTCCTCCCCAAGAGTAGGCTGAGGCCTTTCATGTCAGAAGGGCCAGGATGGCAGAGTCCAAATCCCAAAGGTCACAGCCCTACCCTTTGTCTGTTTACAGAGGACTTGAAATCTAAGCCATTCCCTCAGTAAAAACCTACACTTCAGAATGCTGTGATGGGCGCTTTTCCAACATCACACAACTGACAAATGACAGCACTATTACTTCACCTCTGGTTTTCTGACACCAAGAACATAGATTTCAATCATTTCCCTAAATTCTCATCTTTTAAGAAACAGCGAAACAAATAAGCACAAAAATAGCTTTGTGGCTCAGTTTTTGTTTACGACTTACTTTCTTGGCCCTGTGATCGCAGACTTGTTGTGTCTACTTAGAAGAAAGAATTGGATTAGACAGATGTAAACTCTTTTGCATATAATGAAGAGGACAGAGCTTGGTGGCAGGAGGGAGGGGGAGGAGAAGGAGGTACACTAACCAAAGCGTGTAGATGAGGCAGCAGTGTACACTTGGGACCCCAGAAGGATCAGGTGACGCCTGCGCTCACCCAGCATTATCAACCCTCCTTTAAGTGGGAAAGTGAAGGCCACTGCAGTGAAATGTTCAGAAAATGCAGCCAAATGTTCATTTGGGGACCATTACCCAGTCTGAGATGATATCCTTTTTTAATGTTAGCATGTTCTTTCTTTTATGAAAATGAGGACAAAAGTGGGTAGTTGCTAGAATATCTTCACTCGGCACAATTAGCATCTGACATCCTTCTACTAGTCAATCAGTTTACTCTTTCTATTATTAGTGAAATTATGTCCATCTGGGAAATGGCGAAGTCTGAGTATTCTGCATTTATAAGACAAAAATGACAAATCTTAGTAAAGAGTACCAGCAGCCATGGCTGGTAATTATTAATTACCTTATTGATTAAGTGTAGTGTCCAGAAGATTTCTGTAGGTGTTCCATACCAGGGTATCAGAGGAACCCTAGGACAGAAAGGGAGAAGGACAAGATGCTGTTGAGATGAGATGCTGTGACATCGCATCTGTGTAGAACTGTTGCCACGTTAATGGATGAGGCAAAAGATTTGCTAGGAGGATGTGAAGCAATGCACCGGAAAGGTCTGATACAATGCTTGTTTTTCCAGTAGAAGAAGAATTCAGAAGCACTTTCATCATCATAAGAAACAAATTTCAAGTGAAATAAGTTGAATGTGGTCCTCTTCCCATTAGCCTCTAAATATTCAGGCTTCATTCCAGTGACAACTTGGGTGGGCGAGCAGGTGGTCTCGAACACGCTATGCACCCAAGCCCAGCTGGAACTATAGCTGATACTGTGGGGTTTCTCCCTTCCCAAGATTCTTAATCTCATATCACATTTACACAGAGTCTGTAGCAACCTGTTCTTTGCATAATTACTCAGTAATTCAGTCAAGTGTAACTGCAGTGGGGTACCCCTTACATTCCCCATGACCTAGACTGGTTTAGTCCCATGTGGGCCACTTGACTTTCTTGATAGTTAGGCAGTGAAATCCATTCTATCTATGCCAAGAAAAAAAGAACTTGTTGGAAGGATATAAGTTGACTTTCACAACCAGTGGGAAGACTAAAGACCTAAGGTTAATAAACAGAAATCAAAGTTACAGGTTTAACTGGGTTATGTTTAAGCAGCTTAGATAAATAAAGGCCTATTTCTTGCTCAACCAATAGGTCCATCTTGGGTTGTTGACAAAGAACCTCTGCTCAACATAGTCACTAGGGGCTATAGGCTGATAGGACAGTCACCATCTCAAACCCTGCCAGTGACCATGCCAGAAGAAAAAAAAAAAAAAACCCTGGAAGGTCTCATTCAGCCAATAATATTCTCAGCTGTAAGGTAACCTCATCACTTCCAGCCTATAATGTCCCATTCAATTTCAAAGTAGCTAGGACATTGACTCCATTCAATTTCAAGGATGAACCATGTACACAAAGGAAAGAAAAAAATGGAAACAGCATTCAGGAACATCACAGTTACGTCAAAGGAAAATTCCCTGGTGGAGTGGTACCATTGGGCTCTATTGGTCACGATTAGCACCTACAGAATGAAACTTAAACTGATATGATCACTCATTCTGATTTCAAAGTCCTGAGTGCATTCTGAATTCAAAGTTTACATTAATTTACTGGGCTTGTGTCACGTGATCATGGCCCAGCCACCAGTATTATCTCTTACCATGTCATTGTATGAATTCAGTGGTAGATTGCCAAATGTAACAAGGAGTCTATTTTTATTTTTATTTTTTTTAAAGATTTATTTATTCATTTACACAAGAACTGGGGTACAGGCCAGATGTGCAGGAGGGTGAGAGGATCCACCAGAGACAGAGCAGGGAACAGAACAGGCACACCAACCGAAATACTGCTGAGGGGAGCAGCAGACGTGACAAAAGAGGTTTGCCGCACCATGTGGGACCCTCACTGGCCGGCTGGGATCAAACCAGCGCTGCAGAGGCTGCAGAAAGCTTCACAGCGCTGTGCTCAACTGCCTGCGCCATCAGGGGAGGCCCAACAAGGGTGTTTAGATTCCGGGCAGTCCAAAAGGCATCAATATCGACTAATGACAAATGCCCAATACACTCAACTTGCACAAGAACATAGAAAAATGCAAATAGTCTTTCCAACAAGCCCTTTCTTTCTTTAGATAGAGATAATTGATTTCAACTGTTTACTACTAAGATTAGGCAGTGGCCCACTTGGACTGTTCAAAGTACCATTTCTGTTTGTCCTCCGATTAGTGTGGAAATCAGTGCCACAAAGACCATTCACACACCTTTATCCACATGTTCATTTATGCAACAAATGTTGACTGAGATTTCATTCTCTTCTAGATGCTCTGACATACAAAGACAAGTAGGACATGGCCTTATTCTTATTATTGTAAAGACAAGACAGACATTAAATAAATAATTGTGATAGAGAGATTAATGGAATAGAGTTGGAACAAAGTAGAGAATAATTAACTTTAATGGGAGTGTAGTGCACTAGTCAGGAATGGTCATACCAGGAAGAAACTATAAATAAAAATACAGAATTCCCAGTTAGATTTGAATTTCAAATAAACAATGACTATTATTAATGTAAGAATGCCCCAAGCAATATTTTGGATATACTTATAGTAAAAATGATTTGTCCTTTATGTGAGATTCATATTTAGCTGTGTGTCCCATATTGTATCTGGCCACCTTACTTAGAATGCATTCTTGTTTGTTCTTTGAAATGCACTTCAAATGTCCTGTTCTTCAGGAAGTTTTCCCTGAACTCCTGGATTGGTCTGACTGTTTCCTCTGAGTTGTGCTGGTCTTGTATATGCGCCTCCACCGCAGTTATAATACATTTTTGTGAATTTATCTTAGGAGGTGATGTTGTTGTCCATTAGTTTCTAAGTGTTCCCAGGGTGAGATGGAACTTTGATAAAACTTTATGCTTGGGCATAAAACCTACTCAATAAGTGTTGCTTGACCTAAGTTAACATCAATAAGGGTATATTTGTAGCCTTGCAAATAAACATTCCTAACACACCAACCCAAGAAGGCTTACAGAAGAAAACTGTCATTGTTCTTTGCCTCTCCGGTAATAAATGTGATTCTATTAGGTGAGCCCCCACCTTATTCCTAGTACTGGGTGAATGCAAAGGGCAGTTATAAAGATTTCCAAGAAATAACTTAATACTAACTGCAAAACATCAAAGTTCAAACAGTATAAAAGTTTGACCTTTCAGTACACACACACACACACACACACACACACACACACACACACAATTATATACTTGATATGAAACTTTAAGAAAAAGACATTTTGTATTTTTTTGTCTCAGAATACTGCTGAAATACTATGAAAATGTGAAGGAATTAGTGCTTTTACAGTATATCTAGCTTATTTCACAGACTTGAGATAAGAATCATCCCAGCAAAATGAGAATCTAGCTAAGAACCTGAAGTGTGCTTTATTAGTCCAAACCTATCATTATTCAGATAAAGAAGTTTGGACCCAAGAGGATACATAACTTGCCCAAGGTCGAGGAACTAATTAATGACTAAGAGTTAAAGGTCTTCTGATGCCCTGCTCAGCACTCTTGTGTCTACTGAGACTTTGATGGAATAATTCCTGTCTTTGAGTAATCCAATCAAGTGTTTATTAGAAATTCCTTATTATCAAATAATCCTTCTTTCCGTCCCTTAAACTAAGTTCTTCATTCTGTTAAAAATCTTTGCTTTGGGGGCCTCCCCTGGTGGCGCAGCAGTTGAGCGCTGGGTTGCCAGGCTACCCGCAGCCTCTGCAGCGCCAGTTCGATCCCCAGCCACTGGCAAGCGTCCCACAAAAAAAAAAAAAAAATCTTTGTTTTGGGTCCCTGACCCGTACAACTTTTCATTCTCAAAGAGAAATAAAAGTTTTTACTGGAGGCATCACACGCCCAGGCTTCAAACTATACTACAAAGCCATAATCATCAAAACTGCATGGTATTGGAACAAGAACAGACACACAGACCAATGGAATCGAATAGAAAATCCAGAAATAAACCCACAGATTTATGGTTAACTAATATTTGACAAAGGAGCAAAGAATATGCATTGGAGCAAAGAAAGTTTGTTCAATAAATGGTGCTGGGAAAACTGGGTCGCTGCATGCAAAAGAATGAAGCTTGACTACTACCTAACACCATGTACAAAAACCAACTCAAAATGGATTAAAGAACTAGACATAAGACCTGAAACCATAAAATACATAGAAGGAAATATAGGAGACATGCTATGCACCTCAAAGACATCTTTACACACACATCACCCAAAGCAATGATAGTGAAGGCAAAGATAAACAGCTGGGACTCCATCAAATTAAAGAGTTTCTGCACAGCAAAAGAGACAATAACAAAAACAAAGAGAAACCCCACCGACTGGGAGAACATTTTTGCACACAACACTAAAGGACTGATCACAAAAATCTATAAAGAGCTGATGAGACTCAAGAGAAAAAAAAAAAAAAAAAGAAAATAATCCAGTCCAAAAATGGGCAGAAGAGCTAAAAAGAAACTTCTCTGAAGAGGAAATGCAAATGGCCAACAGGCATATGAAAAAATGTTCAACATCACTTGTCATCAGGGAAATGCAAATCAAAACTACCATGAGATACCATCTGACACCAGTGAGAAAGGCACATAGTAAAAAATCTAGTAACAACAAATGTTGGCGAGGTTGTGGAGAAAAAGGAACTCTCCTGCACTGTTGGTGGGAGTGCAAACTGGTCCAACCACTATGGAGAGCTGTGTGGAGATTTCTTGACCTACTAAACAAAGAGCTTCCATATGATCCAGCAATTCCACTCCTAGGTATTTACCCAAAGGACACAGAAACATCAATTCCAAAGAACACCTGCACCCCTATGTTTATAGCAGCACAATTTACAATAGATAAGTTTTGGAAACAACCCAAATGCCCAAAAATAGATGACTGGCTCAAGAAGATATGGTCCATATACACCATGGGATATTACTCAGCATTCAAAAAACATAAACATGCAATTTGCAGCAACATAGATGGCGCTGGAAGGGATCATGCTCAGCGAAATAAGCCAGAAAGAAAAAGAAAAATACCGGATGGTCTCACTCATAGCAGGAATCTAGAAAACTTAAATAAGGGACCAGGAAAAAGAATATAAATATAAATATAAATATAAATATAAATATAAATATAAATATAAATATAAATATAAATATCAAAATCAACAAACAACAATGAACCAGAGACACTCTATGGGGGGTGGGGGGACGTGGAAAGGAGGGCTTGGGGTCAAAATAAGGGGGTTGTAATTGTATGGGGAATATAAAAATAAAATTTAAATAAAAAATAAATTTAAAAAAAGTTTTTACTGGAGTTTGTTCACCTGGGCAAAAGGAACCTTCCTGATTTCCTTGATTCCCCTTCCTATGTTAGGGAGCACAGACTGGATAGGACATTTTTATATACGGGCCTGGCCAGTTTGAGAATAAAGAAAGAACTGCTTCTGTCTGTACATTTTCATACATTCCTATACATTTTATAATTGCATATCTTTTAAAGAAAAAAGAAAGATGGATAAATGGCTTTTAATTACTAATTCATGATAATGCTATTTACTTCAAATCATAACAGGCTTTTACTACTGTCAGTAGAAGCTCACTGAGATCTCCAGACCTCTGTCCTCTAAGCATTCATTTTTTATGTGCCCTATACTTTAAAAGGTTTCCTTTGCCAAAAATTGGATTTAAACTCATTGTCTTTGCTGTCCTCAAGCTCTGCCTTACATGTATTTCACTAAGAGGACAAAAACCACAAACACGCAGGCAATAAATCTTACTCAGGGCAAAGTGTATTCAGTATCAAGGAATTTAAGTCTTAAAGTTCATTCTTGGCCAATTCTCAGTAAATTTCCAATATCCATTTTACTTAATCCCCCTCTCAGCTCTTTAGTATGCATTGTCCTTATTTTTAATCTACAAAGTCTCTAATTGCCCTGTAATAACACAAGCTTATCTTCTTAGAGACATTTCCTTTTAAGTTTGCTTAATACTCTTTAAAGATACATGATACCTATACTTTAACTTAAAGAAGGTAAGCACAAAAATTCACTCAGAGGTAGTAATATAGGGGAACACAATACACATTAAAATCACACTACTTCTTATCTGGCAAAAGAAACTTTTCTTTTAATACCTTTGTTTGAACCTTCCTCTTTCACTTAAGAATTCCAATTTCTTGTCCTCTTCCCCATACTTAAAGGTTGAGCTTAAGTTTTTTTTTTTAAAATATTTATTTATTTTTATTTATACAAGCACTGGGTACAGTCACAAGCACGAGAGGGTGAAAGAATTCACCAGAGCCAGAGCGGGGAACAGAACAGGCAGACTGACGAAATACACTGCTGAGGGGAGCAGCGGGCATGGCAGGAGTGGTCTGCACACCATGTGGGACGCTCGCCGATGGCTGGGGATCGAACCGGTGCTGCAGAGGCTGCGTGCAGCTTTGCAGTCCAGCGTTGAGCTTAAATTTTCTCTCTTCTATGATAATTTGCTGACCAAAGCTCAGTTCCCACACTTTTATCATTTAAATCATTTCCACCTCTGCCAAAGCTTGGGCTTCAACCCACAGGGAATTCGAGAGCCTCTACAGTCCACAGCAGACAACCAAGATATGATTGAATATTACCTATATTTGCAAATGAACATGCTCAAAAATTTGACAAAATAAATCAAGCATTTCCACCTGTTTTTCTATCCCAACAGCACCTGTACTTTGCTTCATGGTACTAATAGAGTTGCAATTGAGAGTTATTTGTTTGCTTGTTACCAGATATCTCCCTTCCTCCTTCTTGTATGTCTATTTCCACTCCCCCTGCCACAGTGTGTCTCCAGCATCTTGCACAATGCCTGGTATTTGCTAAGTGAAGGAATAAAGATAACCTCACCACAAAATGTCTTGTAGCTAAGCATTTCTATCCCCATTCCACCAATGAGGCTATTAAGTTTCACAGGTTCACAGTGCTTGCTTAACTTACCCAAGGTTACACAGTGTTGTCTGATAGAGTTGAATTTCTCCAGGAACATTTTCTGACTTACTAGATGTGAGGCTTTCCATCACTTTTGTACCCTTGCTGTGCTTCCATTCTTCACTGCAAAAATGGAGATAACACCATCTGCATTACAGGGTTGCTGCAGACATTAAATGAGCAAAGCTAGACAAAGTATAGAACATTGGAACTGAATGAGAGACAAACCTGGTTTCAACCAATTTACCTTTGGGTAAAATTGTCCAAGTAGCTACTAATGGAACAACATTATGCACAAAGATATAGTGAAATGTCTTTCAACCCCCTTGCTGAATTTAAGATTCATTGAGCCTACAAAATTCCTTGCCTACCAGTTTCATTAACCCACTATCAGAAAGAAACAAAGATTTGGCTTGTTTGTTGGTGAACTCATTTCATCTCATGGCCACATTTCAGCATGTGTCCCAAACTATCCCTCTGACATCTGTTTCACAGTTTTGCTGAACAATTCCATCAAGCACATTCTTCCCTGGTTTCCAGAACCCATCTTTCTTTTCTTTTGGACACTATGAATGTTACTCTAACTCAAATAGATTTATTGAGTTTTATATCTTGTTCCTTAAATGTCCGGTAAAACGCATTTCTCATTTTGCTTTTTGAAATTGAGGCATAATTGACATATAACGTGAAATGGTTAAAACAATGAGTCTAGTTAACATTCATCACCATACATAGTTACAATTTTTTTTTTCGTGCGACGAGAACCTTTAAACAGAGAGAACAGGGCCTCCCCTGGTGGCGCAGGCGGTTGAGCCCAGCGCTGTCAGGCTGTCCGCAGCCTCTGCAGCGCCGGTTTGATCCCGGCCAGACGGCGAGGGTCCCACATGGTGTGGCAGACCTCTCCTGTCTCCCCCGCTGCTCCCCTCAGCAGCGTGTTTCAGTCAGTCTGCCTGTTCTGTTCCCTGCTCTGTCTCTGGTGAATCCTCTCACCCTCCCGCGAATCTGCCTGTACCCCAGTTCTTGTGTAAATAAATAAATAAAAATCTTTAAAAAAAAGGAAAAAAAAATAAACAAAGAGAACAAAATGGTGATTACCAGAAGACAGGGCAAGGGGAAGAAAGTGATAGCGTTTGATGATACAAATTTGTTTCTTTTTTAATTTTATTTTTATATTCCCCATGCAATTGCAATCCCCTCATTTTGACCCCAATCCCTCCTTTCCCTGCCCCCCCCCCATAGTGTGTCTCTGGTTCATAGTTGTTTGTTGATTTTGATTTTTCCTTTCTTACAGTTATTCATTTTCCTGGTCCCTTATTTAAGTTTTCTAGATTCCTGCTATGAGTGTGACCATCCGGTATTTTTCTTTTTCTTTCTGGCTTATTTCGCTGAGCATGATCCCTTCCAGCTCCATCCGTGTTGCTGCAAATTGCATGTGTTTATCTTTTTTGAATGCTGAGTAATATTCCATGGTGTATATGTACCACATCTTCTTGATCCAGTCATCAATTTTTGGGCATTTGGGTTGTTCCCAAAGCTTAGCTATTGTAAATATTGCTGCTATGAATATAGGGGTGCAGGTGCTCTTTGGAATTAATGTTTCTGTGTCTTTTGGGTAAATACCTAGGAGTGAAATTGCTGGATCATATGGAAGCTCTATCTTTAGTAGGTTGAGGAATCTCCACACAGCTCTCCATAGTGGTTGGACCAGTTTGCACTCCCACCAGCAGTGCAGGAGAGTTCTTTTTTCTCCACAACCTCATCAATATTTGTTGTTACTAGTTTTTTTAATATGTGCCATTCTCCCTGGTGTGAGATGGTATGATGGTACAAATTTGTAACTAGTAGTGAATAACGCATAAAGATCTCATGTACTGTATAATGAATATAGACCAAAATATTGTACTATAATTACGTAATATGACAAATATCACTTTATTAGTAACCATACTGCAATATATAGTTTATCAAAGTAATATGCTGGACACCTTTAACTTACACAATGTTGCAAAGTTCAAATTTATTTAATGTGGAAATATAAGAGCAAGAAAAAAATTAAAAAAAAGATTTTTTTTTTATAAAAAATATACATTTATTTGGTCATCTGAGTGACCACACATATATTTTTTCTTATAAATCACATTATCACAGTATTATTTGACTTCATTTCTCTCTTGGAAAGTTTATCTTTCAGTGATTCATTAGAGATATTTATATATTAAGAATAGTAACATTTATTATAGGTATTTCTTCCAGTTAATCTTCATATTTTTTAGTTTTTTAATACATAGAATTTTAAAAAATTTTCTTAGGCATTTTTTTTCCAGAAAAATTACTGTTTCTTCATTATGCTTGTTCTGGATATAAACAGAATTTTAAAATATTCTCTAAAACCAGATGTAGCCATTTCTTTCCTTTTAAAGTTCTATTTACTCAGAAAAAATTTTCATGATAAGTAAAATACATAGACTGATTATTATTCCAAATCCATAATACATTCATTGAGTTTTATATTTTGTTCCCAAAGAGTCTTATAAAATGCATTCCTCATTTTATTTTCATGGGTTGCTTAATTTAGTACTTCCTTCTTATAATGTCTTTGGAATGGTCTAGACTGTATCTAAAATGTTAGTGTTCTAATGACCATTTGTCTAATAATAGGACTCATATTTATTAGATGCAAATAAATGAGCTAATCTCATTTAGCAGCAGAGAAGCTGGGGCTTAGAGAATATATTTCGTGCCACATCATGGTTTAAATTATGGAAAAAGTAATTGGCAAAAAGGAAATAGGTTAGTTACACAATTATAAGTGAGAAGATGCCTGGGTCCCCAAAGGCTTTAATAGCTTCTTGGTTCCTGTTTTCAGTCTCTTCATAAAAAAACCTCTCTTTCCCCCTTAGTATCGCTGTAAATTGTATCTGTTATTCGAAAATTAAGTTCTAACTAGGAAGGACACTTCTACTTCATTTAGAAGAAATAGGAGCTTATAAGATGAATAAAGACTGTTTTGGGAAATCTTGCGAGAAGGGTCTAGAAGCTCGATGGATGCAGTATATCTAGAATGTCTCAGTGTTCCCAAAAAAGGGGAGCCTGGGGGGTGTGGTTGTGGGTAAAGTGTAGAGATGGATAGGAGCAAATCATCTTTTACCTTGCATAGATAAGATAAAGAATTAGAAATACATTCTAAAAATGAAGAGAAACTACTGAAGCTGAAAAAACTTTGTTTTTCAGATTGATTATGCTGGCTTCAGCATGCTATTGGAATTTGGGGTCTCTAGACTATTAAGAGAGAGTGGATTTCCATCACGCCGGAAAGGAGTGGAGAGGCCTGAGCCAAAGCAGGAACAGTCACACTGTTAGCTGCCTGCAACAGGGAGTTCTAAATTCCAATTAATTCATCCAGCTAAAATTTACTTAATACCAACTGTTTGGGGTGATCTGGAAAAAACAAAGCACACCCTACAGAATTATAAACAAAAAGAAAGATGTTACTTAGAATGTCTAGAATTTGGTATATTTTCATTGATGGCTCAAATGATTCAAGAGTTAGTCTTTAACTAGACATTTCAGGTGCAAAGTACATTTTGGTGTCAATTGCACATATCTTTTTCTGACCCTTAGTGCACTTGGTTGGCATAAAGACTTAAATGTCCCGCGACGAAACGAGTGTATATAGTTCCACAGTTCATTTGTTTTTCTTTTTTTCAATTTATTTATTTGTTTTCTTATAAAGTTGCTCATTTTTGTACAGTAATTGGTTTCTGCCCTCAGGTGTGGTCCCATAGTTCTCCCACCACCACAGCACCTGTGACCCATCACCACAGTCCCTTGTACTCTGCCCTCCCCTCTCTTGACCCCTTTCCCTCATGTCCCCTGCTATATATATGCCTCAGGTCTATGGTCAGCTGGCAAGTTTTGTTTTTTCCTGACCCTTTGCTCAGTTTCCCTATATTCTACCTATTTCTGTTTTTCTTCTGGCTTATTTTGCTTAACATAATTCCTTCCAGCTCCATCCGTGTTGCTGCAAATGGCATGAGTTTATCTCTTTTTAATTGCTGAGTAATATTCCACCGTGTATGTATACCACATTTTCTTCATCCATTCATCTGTTTTGGGGCATTTACATTGTTTCCATATTTTAACTATTGTACATACTGTTGCAATAAACATTGGAGTACAGGATTCCTTTCAGATTAGAATTTTTGTGTTCTTTGGTTATGTTCCTAGGAGTGGAATTGCTAGGTCATTTGGCAGATCCATTTTCAGTGTTCTGAGGAACCTCCACGCAGCGTTCAATAGTGGCTGGCCTGATTTGCATTACCACCAGTAGTGTAAGAAGGTTGCTTTTTCTCCACATTTTTGGCAGCATTTGTTGCTTCTAGGTTTTTGTTTTTGTTTTGTATTTGATATGGGCCATTCTCATTGGTGTGAGGTGGCATCTCATTTCCACAGTTCATTTGTACACACAACTCAGACATCTTAGAGAAAATTCACAAAATTAATATTTTGAGTTGTTTAGTTCCATATATTTAGATTTCATGGCACATTATCCATTGCTGTATGATAAAAATTCAGGAGAGACATAAGCAATTAATTATAAGGTTAACTCTTTTTAAAACAACAAGTAGCCGAGAGAATGACAAGATAGCAAAAGAATGAAGATGTGGGGCTTGTTTCCTCCAATATGTGGAGGAAGCAATTTAATTATAACTTAATTATTCTAAGCAAAGATATTAAACCTTGGATAATCAATGGATGGATAACTGTTGTATGCATCAAAGGGGATGACATGGTGAAAGGGGGTAGGAAAAACTATAATTTACCTATGTTTAGAGCAATACCAGGGTAGTGCAACCCAAGAGAGAGAGGGGGCTTCTATGGAGAGCCTCTCTGCTGTTGTTGACTGAAAAGTTCATGTTCACATTGGGGACCCTAGAACCTCAGAACTATACTGGAGAAGGGAACTTACAGAGTCAGCATGAAAGACAGAGGTTGCGCCACAGGAGAAATATAGGTGTAAGGGTGCAGAGACCAATGCTGAATAGTAGCATCTGCAAGTGCAGATGCTATACTACTGGATAGCAGCAAGGAACCCTAAGAACAAGAGCAAAGCACCAAGCACCCTTAAAGTGGGGAACCTAAGAATAATGGACCATCTTAGCAACTGCCAGTGAGGGGTCTGTACGAGGTGGTGATTGTCAGCTTGAGAATGTGGTTTCGAAACAGGAATGCTGGAGTCTTTACTTATGTGGTAAGCTAGATCAGATAACTTGTCTTCCCTTATTGAAGAGGCTATTATCTACAGCCTGTGGCTGAGCTGTGCAAAACACCTGCTTTACTCCTGCTTAGAGACAAAGCCAATATGACATCGAAATGATTTACTGTCATTAACCATAGTTCAAAGCACCTATGTCCTAACAACAGGAGTAAGCACCCCAAAGCAAGGCTCCATACTCAAAAGGCAAAGAGAATAAATCCTTGGCCTATGACTCTGGCTCAACCATAATCCCCTCCAGATACTATGTCTATTGGTCAACCACATGTTAGAAGGTGAGGTTGGCATGAAATTGTTTACATTTTGGCTGAGGAGTTAGTAAAGGGGAAGGAGACACTGGATATCCACCACCCAATTTGAATACCCATAGCACTTTAGGAGGCTTAAACTCTTGGTGCTCTTCAGAAGCAACATTTTGGTGCCTTGCTTTCCTACTTCCTATCTATTTCCCCTTACCTGCATTTGTGTCCTGGTCATCTGAACAGGTGCAGAGGCTTCAGTCTCTGGAACAGTAGACACATAAGAAAGCCCACCAATATCTCTGATGAATACTGATGTGACATTCTTCAACAAAATATTAGCAAGTAAAATTCAGCAATATATTATAAACATCATATATCATTACCAAATGGGATTTATTCCAGGGATGCAAGGATGGTAATATATGTAAATCAATC
The DNA here is from genome assembly GCF_014898055.3 of Talpa occidentalis. Lineage (NCBI taxonomy): Eukaryota > Metazoa > Chordata > Mammalia > Eulipotyphla > Talpidae > Talpa > Talpa occidentalis. The sequence continues at coordinate 60,693,932 of NW_023601543.1, read as the reverse complement.
AGTATAATACACTATTCCACAAAAATATCACATGATAATATCAATAGGCACAGAGGAAGCATTTGACAACATATAGCACCTATTTATGATAAAAACTCTTAACAAGATAGGAATAGAAGAAACCTCCCTCAATATATAAAGACCATATATCACAAATCTACAGCCAATATATGATACTTAATACGAAAACTGAAAACATTCACATTAATATTAGGAACAAGGCAAGGACACCCACTGTGACAGCTTCTGTTTGATTTACTATTAGAGTTTTTAGCTACAGAAATCAAATAGCAGTAAGAAATAAAAGGGATCCAGATTGAAAACGAAGAAATGAAATTTTCAGTATTTGCAGATGTTATGATACTATACATTGACACTCCACAGACTCCACCAAAAAGCTACCAGAAGCAACAAATTAATATACCGAAGTGATGGGTTTCAAAATTAACATACAAAAATCCATTGCATTTTTATATACGAACAATGAGCAGGAAGAAAAATTAAGAAAGGAGTTCCATTTATGACCTCATTAAAAAGAATCTAATACTTAGCTTCACAGTGATGAGACTTAACCCCTTCCAACACCAGGGAGGCCCAAACACCAGTTCTTAGAAGGGAATAGCAATGGTGGAGACTTCAATAGATGCAAATAAAATAAAATGAAACTACTAATTGCTGAGATTCAAATATTATGCTAGTTTCAAATAGAAATTGGTTTCCAGGGTTGTTAATTAAAAAAAAAAACCTGCCTGAATTTTATTTTTACTCTTTTTTGTCCACATTCTCCTCTCATTTCTTTATAAAGACAATGGCAAATAGTCCCTCATTTTTTAAATCATCCAGAGAATATCACTTCCTTTAAAGAAGGCTTCTGGTTTTATTTGCTTCTACTTGATTTTCAGGGGTAAGGAGCAGAATTAAGTACATTGTCCCATGTGGTTCCTGCCTGTATGTTTTCCTTTGCCACTAAGCCTGTTTACTGATTTAAGACTCTGCCTTTCATTTAGTGAGTTCCCTTTAAGTCTTTCTGAATTACACCCATGTCCAAGGTGCTTTATATCTTGGAACTCTTTGTAGTAAATAGCATATGCCAGATTTTGGTACAAATGTCCTAAAAAAAAAAAAGCAGATGTTATTTACAGTCTATGGGACAAACACAGTGTGGTTATTTGATTTTTCAATGTAAATGCTTGAACCCAAACCATCCAAAGCAATGAAAACTTTTATCTGGGACAGATTTCATTATATTATCTTCTACTTGCTTCAGTAACAACCATAGAATATCTAATTCTGATCTTAACAACAAACATTTTTTTTTTAAATAAGTTGGCCAGATGTCTATGTCTGAGACAAGGCAATAGAGAGGTTGGGCGGGGAGGTGTATGTGGACATAAAACAAAGGATGGAGTTCATAGATTGAAGTTCTGATATTTTTTGGCACTGAGATCAGAAGTTATAAACTACATGATCCTGAAATCCTTCCTAGAGGAAAATAATGTGCCCTTTATTTAACTCAAGTCTCTTAAAACAAAAGACATCTATAAGAGTGAACTTCAAATTCCAAAGGTGTTTTAAGTATGAATATGAAACACACAAACTTTGTTATTTATAACATTCTTTTAAAATATTTAAAATTTTTATATGAATTTATATGTTTTCATACACATATTTAAAAAATTTATATTATATATTTTTTACATAATTTTTCATTTTTGTACAATGTATACATTTTCATCTTGGTTATAGTCCCCGTAAAATTCCCACCACCCTTGTTTTGATCCTACTCCCTTCTCCCGCCCCCGCTTCTGTAGTGTGTCTCTGGTTTATAGTTGCTTGTTGATTTTGATTTTTTCTTTATTGTAATTAGCCATTTTCCTGGTTCCTTATTTAGGTTTTCTAAATTCCTGCTATGAGTGAGACCATCTGGAATTTTTCTTTTTTCTTTCCGGCTTATTTCCCTGAGTATGATCCCTTCCAGCTCCATCCATGTTGCTGCAAATTGCATGAGTTTATCTTTTTTGATTGCTGGATAATATTCCATTGTGTATATGTACCACATCTTCTTGATCCAGTCATCTATCTTTGGGCATTTGGGTTGTTTCCAGGTTTTACCTATCGTAAATAGTGGTGCAATAAACATAAGCGTGCAGGTGCTCTTGTGAATTAATGTTTTTGTGTCCTTTGGGTAAATACCTAGGAGTGGAATTGCTGGATCATATGGAAGCTCCATTTTTACCAGATTGAGGAATCTTCACACAGCTCTCCCTAGTGGTTGGACCAGTTTGCACTCCCACCAGCAGTGTAGGAGAGTTCCTTTTTCTCCACATCCTCGCCAACATTTGTTGTTACTAGTTTTTTTAATATGTGCCATTCTCACTGGCATACACATATATTTTTAATAAAACAAATTTTTCCCTTTTGCATTTTCACTCAACTCCTCCATCTACCTTCTCACTTTACTCTCACTCACAATTACCCCTCCTATACACACACACACACACACATCACACAAGCACACAGGCTGACTACTTAGTATGTATTCTTCCATGTTTCTTACCTTACAAGCTTCCATAATCATATATATATGCATATATACATTTGGATGATTGTTTATTTAATGAAAGTGGATCATATTACACACCATTTTTGCTTCTTCATTTAAGAGGGAGACTTTGTAAGACTGAAGAATACCATCAAAGGGCATATGCATTTTTTAATTAAAGGTTGTTAACAGATTGCTTCCCAAAATTACTTTTTCATATCTTGAACAACAAATTATGACATACTCATTTCCCTTGAATTCTTGCCAGCGGTAGTTGTTATTGATTCTTTTAACTTTGTTAATTGGATAGAAATAAAATGAAATCTCATTGCTAATTCAATTTGCATCTTCTCATGAATTTTTTGGACCCTTGTATTTGCTCTTCTGTCAATGGTTTGTTTATACTCTGACAACGTACTTTTCTGCCCCAGTTGTAAGAGCTCTTAGTAATAAATATTGATCCTGTGTCCTTTCTATTACACCTCTCTTTAAATTTCACTTATTTACTTTGTTTTTGGTAACATATGACCCAAGACATTGTGAAAATATCAATATTGGACTCTGTGGTTCCTGAGTTTCAAGTCTTGGTTAAGAATACTTGTTCATCCCTTACACCCCTACTGTCCAATACGTTAGCCACAGGTGGCCACTGAGCATTTGAAATAGGGTTAGCCCAAATTGAGATGTGCTATGAGTAAAATATACAAACTAGATTTTGAATATTTGCATAAAAAAGAATGTAAAATTTCTCATGAATGACTTTTAATTGATTATATATTGAAGTGAGACTATTTTGGATATATAGGATTAAATCACATATTAGAATTTCTACCGGTTTCTTTTGACATTTTTAATCTGACTATTGGAGAATTTATAACTAAATTAGTAGTTCACATTATGTACCATCCATTGTACAGTCCTGTCATATGATTCATTAATTATAGATTCACAAGAAGCTGCAAAAAGTGAACAGCAAGACCTCATGTTTTCCCTAGTGATAACATCTTGTATGAATGTAGTACAAATACATTACATGTCAAAATGAAGTTACATTGGCACAATCCAGGGTTCATTTACATTTCACCAATGTCACATGCATCTGTGTTGGGGTGAGTATGTTGTTAGGTGCAATTTTAGCACACGTGTAAATTCACGTAATTACAATGACAATCAATAAACACAACAGTTCCATCACCATAATCCCTTCTGCTATTGCTGTAGAGTCACAGGTACTCTCTCACTTATCTGTCCTCATCTCTATAATTTCATTATTGCATTTATGCTATCAAAGTGTGGCACAGTTCATTTTGTCATGTACCTGTGAAAGATATTTGTTTTTTCCCTTTTTGTGTTATTATTAGTAAACTTCATATAAATAACTTTATATAAGTACCTTTATACAAATAACATTGCTATGAGCAATTGTAAAGGTTTCTGTATGAACATAAATTTTCATTTCTTTGGGATATATGCCCAAGAGTACAACTGTTGTGTGGTATAGTATTTGCATATTTTTAAATTGCAAAACTTCCTACCAAAGTGTTTTTCAGAGTGGCTATACCATTTTTTATTCCCGCTAGCAGTGTATGAGAAATCCAGATTCTCTATATCATCACCAGCATTTGGTGGTGTCACTATTTTTTATTTTGGTCATTCTGATAAATGTGCAGTGGTATCTCATTGTGGTTTTAATTTGCAATTCTCTGATTGCTAATGATATCAAATATCTTTTTGTGTGTTTATCAGCTGTATTTTTTTAAATCTGTAATTTTTTAATTAAATGTCTGTTCATACCTTTTGCGCATTTTCTTTTTCTCTATTTTCTTTTCTTTTAATTTTAATTGAAGTGCCAGTGGTTTACATCACTGCTAGTACTTTGGAAGTATAGGACCTCCCCCTGCAGGTGTAGTTACTGTAGCACATCCAACACTGAAGCACCCATAACCACCTTAGTCCATTGTGCATTTTCCAATTGGGTTGTTGGAGAACAACTTATTTTTTTTCCATTTATATATATTTATTTTTTTGAAAAACATTTGTTTATGCATAGAAGAACTAGGGTGTAGGCCAGAGGTGCAAGGGGTGAGAGGATTCACCAGAGACAGACTGGGGAGCAGAACAGGCAGATCCACTGAAATACACTGCTGAAGGGAGCAGCGGGCGAGATGGGAGAGGTCTGCTGTGCCATGTGGGTTAGCTCCCAGACTGGGGATCAAACTCAGATGGTAGTGGTGAAAACACTGAGGCTTAACCCCCAAGACACCAAGGAGGCCCTATTTTTTCATTTGTAAACTCTAACTTCTTAATCCTTTTGGATATGTTGATAATTTGGCAGAAGGTGGGTGTTTTATTTTCTTATAGATATAAAGACTTGTGCTATAATCATTGATTAGATAATCCATCCTTTTCCTACAAATCGAAACACTATCCTTGCCATATATTAGTGTCTAGTATATATTTGTATCTATTTTTAATTTCTTTGCTCTGCTCCAATGATCTCTATTCCTATGGCAGGCAGTATCATTTCAATTTTATCACATTGGCTTTATTCTTCTGAATACCATTTTTTAAGTTGTGATATTTATGATATAATCTTAGGTGATTGTTGAGTTCTGACAACCATATTCACTCATGTAATCACCACACTAACAAAGAATAAAACATTTCCTTTTCACTAGAAAGAACCCTCATGTCCCCAAACCCTAGTGACATTTCTTTTTCTATACACATTTATTTGTTTTGCTTGTTTGAAATTTCAAATAGATGAAATCAACATTATTTTTTGGTTTTTTGAGATTCACTTATATTATTGCATTCCCTTTAAGTTTTGAATTCATTGTGTGAATATATGTAAAATACACTATTTTTATCTCATTCACTTGTTGATGGACATTTGAATTGTTTTCATCTGCAAAGTTCCTTTAAATATTTTCCTACAGGTCTTTTGATTGACAAGTATTTTAATTTTTCCTTGTCATAGAGAAGGCATATGTTTAACTTTATAAGAAACTGTTAAGTCTTGCCTCCCCTGGTGGCGCAGTGGTTGAGCATTGGGTTGCAAGGTTGCCCGCAGCCTCTGCAGCGCTAGTTCTATCCCTGGCCACCGGCGAGGGTCCCGCAAAAAACAAAACAAAAAAACAAAAAACTGTCAATCTTTCCCAAAGCTTTTGCATCATTTTATATATGTGCTAACATTTTATGAGAATTTTAATTGGTCTACATTCTCACTAACATTTGATACTGTTAATCTTTTATATTTTAACATTTCTATTACATGTGCAATGGTATCTCAATGTGTATTTCTTTATGCAGATCTTATATAACATCTTTTCTGCCTTTTTAAAATGGAGGTATAATTTCTATCTCATTGTGGTTTAATTTGGATTACCTAATTTGTCACCTTTTATAAACTTTGGCCTCTTAAAGTGTCTGTTCTGGTCATTTGCTCACTATTGTTTCTATTGAGCTTTTAAAATGTTTTTGATGAGTGGGAAGTTTCTTTAAGATTATTTTTACAGCAGTTTTAGGTTCACAACAACATTGAGAGGAAGGTAAGAGGATTCCCATATAACCCTTGCCACCACACATGCAAAGTACTCCCCTATTACTAATATCATTCACCAAATGGTGTTTATATGTAAATATAAATATATATGTATGTATACATTAGCCAAGAATGAATACATTAACATATCATAGTCACCCAAAGTCCATACTTTGCCCTAATGATTCACTCTTGTATATATAACAGGATTGGACAAATGTGTAATGACATATATCCATGTTGTAATATAATACAGAGCATTTCACTGCTCTAAAAATCTTCTGTGTTCAACTTGTTCACTTCTCCTCAAGCCTTGGCAATAATTGATCTTTGTACTGTATCCATAGTTCTTCCTTTTCTAAGATACCACATAGTTGAAATCATGCCATATGTAGTCCTTTCAGATTAGCTTCTTTAACTTATAAATGTGAATCTTCTCATGACTTGATGGCTCATTTTTTTTTTTTAGTGCTCAATCACTTCTGTATGTACTACAGTTTACTTATCTATTCACCTACCAAAGTACATCTCAGTTACTTACAAGTTTGGCAATTATGAATAAAGCTACTATAAAAACATCCACATATAGGTTCTTGTGTAGACATCAAGTTTCTAAATCCTTCAGGTAAATATCAGGAAGTGTGACAACTGGATCCTATGATAAGAATATGTTTATTTTGTAAAATACCATCAAATTGTCTTCCAAAGTATCTATACAGTTTTGCACTCCCATCAGCAATGCATGAGAATTCCAGTTGCTTCACATTCTTGTCAGCATTTGATGTTGTCATTGTTTCAGATTTTCGCCATTTTAATAGGTACAGTGGTATCTCATTGTTGCTTTGGTTTGCATTTCCCTGATGTCACATTATGTGAAACATCTTTACACATGCTCATTCAACACAGTTATGTCTTTTTTGGTTAGGTATTTGTTAAGGCTTGTGGCTGATTTGATTTGTAAGAGTTTGGAAAACACATTCTGAATGTAGATTTTTATCAGGTGTATGTATTATGAGTATATTCTCAGTTTGTGTATTGTCTCTTCATTCTTTTAATGGTGTCTTTTGATTAGTAGAAGTTTTAAATTTTCACAAAATCACATTAATACTTTTAAATTTTATGATTAGTATGTTTTATGTCCTCACTAAGAAATCTTTGCTTAGCCTAAGATTGTAAAGATGTATTTTTTTTAATTTTTCATATTTTTTTACATTGTTGTTCATTTTAAAACAATATTTGCTTCCCCCCACCCCCTTGGGTGTAGTCCCTATGGAATTTCCTTCCCCAATGCACACATACACCATTACCTCAGTCCTTTGTGCTCCTCCCTCCCTCCCTTGGATCCCTCTCCTGCCTCCTCACCTGCAGTATGTCTCTAATTTATAATTGTCTGTTTTTGCTCTGTTGTATTTTGTACTGCTATTATTTTTTTACACTGATTTTTTTTTTTGGTTCCCCTATATTCCTGCTATAAGTGAAACCATGTGATATTTTCCTTTTTCCTGCTGGCTTATTTCACTGAGCATAATTCCTTCTAGCTCCATCCATGTTGCTATGAATGGCATGAGTTTATCTTTTTTTGATTGTTGAATAATATTCCATTGTGTATATATACCACATCTTCCTGATCCAGTCATCTATTTTTGGGCATCTGGGTGTTTCCAGGTTTTACCTATTGTAAATAGTGCTGCAAAGACATAGGGGTACATGTGTTCTTTTGAATCAATATTTTTGTGCCCTTTGAGTAGATCCCTAGTAGTGGAATTGCCTGGTCTTGTGGTAGCTCCATTTTCAGTAGACTGAGGAACCTCCAGACAGCTTTCCATAGTGATTGGACCAGTTTGCACTCCCACCAGCAGTGTAGGAGAGTTCCTTTTTCACCGCATCCTCGCCAACATTTGTTGTTGCTTGTTTTTTTGATATGTGTCATTTTCACTGGTGTAAGGTGGTATCTCAATGTGGTTTTGATTTCCATTTCTCTGATGATAAGGGATGTTGAACATTTTTTCATATGCCTGTTGGCCATTTGCATTTCCTCTTTGGAGAAATGTCTTTTAAGTTTTTCTGCCCATTTCTTGACTGGATTGTTTACTTTGTTTTTATTGAGTTGTGTGAGTTCTTTGTACATCTTGTGATCAGTCCCTTATCAGTTGTATGGAGTGCAAAAAATTTTTCCCAATCAGTGGGGTGTCTCTCTGTTTCAGTTAATGTCTCTTGCAGTACGGAAGCTTTTCAGTTTGATATAATCCCAGGTGTTTATCTTTTCCTTGACTTTCTTTGCTTTCGGTGATGAGTCTTTAAAGATGTTACTGAGATGTATGCTTTGTAGTGTTTTACCTATATTTTCTTCTATATATTTTACGGTTTCAGGGCTTATGTCCAGGTCTTTCATCCATTTTGAGTTGATTTTTGTGCATGGTGAGGGGTGGTTGTCTAGTTTCTTTTTTTTTTTTTTGCATGTGGTAGGCCAGTTTTCCCAACACCATTTATTGAACAAACTGTCCATGTTCCATTGCATATTCTTTGCTCTTTTGTCAAAGATTAGTTGTTCATATAAGTGTAGTTTTATTTCTGGGCTCTCTATTCAGATCCATTGGTCTGTGTGTCTGTCTTTGTTCCAATACCAAACTGTTTTAATTATTATGGCTTTATAGTATAACTTGAAGTTTGGAAGTGTGATACCTCCTTTCTCTTTTGCTTTCATCAGTAGGGCTTTGGCTATTTGTGGTTTTTTTTTTTTTTTTTTTTTTTTGTGGTTCCATATGAATTTCATCAGTATTTCTTCTATTTCTTTGAATAATGTCATTGAAATTTTTATTGGAATAGCATTGAATCTGTATATTGCTTTTGGTAGGATGGCCATTTTAATAATGTAAATTCTTCCAATCCATGATCAAGGGATATCTTTCCATTTCTTTGTGTCTTCTATTTCTTTTAACAGTGTTTTATAATTTTCTTTGTATAGGTCCTTCACCTCCTTTGTTAGGTTTATTCCCAAGTATTTGATTTTTCTGTTTCAATTATAAAAGGTATTTTTTTTGGATTTCTTCTTCTTCAGATTGATTGTTTGTTTTATAGGAAGGCTACTGATTTTTGTGTGTTGATTTTGTATCCTGCTACTTGTAAAGATACATTCTTGTGTTTTCTTTTGAAGCAGATTTAACACATGTTTAGATCTGTGCCATGTTATTAATTTTTGTGCATTGCATGAAGTAGAAGATATCATTAATATTCCTCCATGATAATATCTTCATTCTGTTTCATTTTGGATAATTACTATTGTTTGTCTTCAAGTTCACAAATCTTTTCTTCTGCAATGTTCAGTGTGCTAGTGTGCTATTAATCCTACCCAGAGTATTTTCTACCTCAAATATTGTTTGTTTTGTCTTTAGCATTTCATTTGAGTATTTTAGTTTTCTTTCATATTTCTACATAATATGCTTACTCATCTTCTGCCCTGTGCAGCATATGAAATATAATTTCTTTAATGTTCTTGTCCACTTATTCTACATTTTCTGTCATTTGTTAATTTTTCTTATTTTGGCTCATACTTACCTAAACTTTTACATGCTTGATAATTTTGACATTGTAAATCTTATCTTGCTGGTACTTGGATATTTCGTGTTTCTTTGTGAGCATTATTTTAGGACATAGTTAAGTGACTTGGAAAGAGTTTGATTATTTTGAGACATTGTTTTAAGCTTTGTTAGAGGAAACCTCAATATCCTTTAGTGTAGATCTAGTTTTACCTCAAGATTTATTCAATATCCACATGATTACTCTATCTGATCCCCTGTTAAATATGAGGTTTTCCTCTGGCTGGTGGGAACAAAGTACTCTTGACTTTCTGTGAGTCTTGGAGGTTTTTCCCTTTGCTATTTTGGACTTTTTTTTTCCACCCAGGTTCTGGCAATTCCCTTACACACCTACAGAGATCAATTCTCTGCTGAAGAGTTGAAGGAGTCCTATGCAGATCTTTGAAAAACTCTCTTTGGACACTCTTTTCTTGAGTACTATGTCCTGCAAACTCAATTCAGAGAGACCAACAGAATTCACAGGAAATCTGCTCCGTTACACTGTTGACAGAGAATTCCTTTTGAGCAGCAAACTAGGCAGTTATAAGGCTCTACTCATTTGTTTGTCCTCTGAGATTACTCTCTGGCTCTGCCTGATGTGCAATATTTGAAAACTGTTGTTTCATATATTTTCTCATTAAAATTGTTTTAGATCCCTGTTATACCATATTGAACAAAAGTAGAAATCCAAAATAAGCATTTTTAATATCCATCATAAAAGTACAATTATTAAAAGCTTTAAAAAAAACCTGGTGCAAGAATTCTTGGACAAACCATTAAATCTATATATTATTGTGAGAAAGTGATATAATGCATCAAAGAGTGGCATCATGAATCATCAGCTAAAGGAGGAATTAATCAGTAAAATAAATTGGAAAAGTCTTTCGTTATTTGGGAACAAAATCAATTTATATCCTCACCACGCAAAGTGTTTGAAATAAATTCTAATTGGAATAGAGACTAACTGTGAAGCAAATACAAAAAAAAAAAATACAGAAAAATGGACATGGATATTTATTTAATCTTTTCATGCACAAATATCTCAAGTTTAAATTTAAAATGGTGTTAAAAAGCACAGATGGATAGAGTTGATTGAAGAAATAAAATATAACAAGTCAACAATTATTAAATCAAAGGATACACAGTCTTAACTTTTTGTACAGTGAAATGGACTTTAAAACAAAAATGAGCGTGACCCCCAAAATATAAGTGTCTTTAATATACACTCCTCAAAATTGTAAATTCAGTGACTAGGCTTGTGACAAACTATTGAACATGGTAGGTAATTAAGTAACTGCAAACTAAAAGTGACAATGAAAACCTGTCTATGCATACCAAATTAAATAAGCTTAAGAAAAGATGAAATCAAACATTGGCAAGGAAGAGAGAGTTAGTGCTTATCAACATTGTCAGTGAAAATAAAATTAACAATATTTTTGTGAAAGCAATTTGGTAATATTTATTGACAGCTTTAACAGTGTTCCCCTCCTCTGATTCTGTAGTTCCCTTTCTAAGAACCTATTTTAGACAATAATAATATATATTTTTAAAGATTTATTTATTTTTATACAAGAGCTGTGGGACAGGCCAGAGGCGCTGGAGGGTGAGAGGATTCACCTGAGACAGAGCAGGGAGCAGAACAGGCAGAAGGACCGAAGTACACTGCTGAGGGGAGCAGCAGGAGGGACAGGAGAGGTCTGCCATGCTGGTGGGAATCTCCCGGGGAGGCCCTAGACAATAATAATCTTACATGTAAACATTTATTTTTATATGAAAAATGTTCAAAATATCAAAAAGCAGAAATAATAGATTAAATGATACTTTTAAATAATAGAATGACATGTAGTCATTACAAATGTTTACAAATAATTTAGAGACAAAATAAAGCTACAATGATTTAAAAAACAGGAACAAAATAAAATCTACAGTAGATATTCAACCAGGTTAAAATTTGATGGAACTAATGACTAGGATGATATTCATAAATCCACATTGAGATACCACCTTACACCAGTAAAAATGACACATATCAAAAAAACTAGCAACAACAAATATTGGCGAGGATGTGGTGAAAGAGGAACTCTCCTACATTGCTGGTGGGAGTGCAAACTGGTCCAACCACTACGGAAAGCTGTGTGGGGGTTTCTCAGTCTACTAAAAATGGAGCTACCATATGACCCAGCAATTCCACTACTAAGGATCTACCCAAAGGACACAAAACCATTGATTCAAAAGAATACCTGTACTCCAATGTCTGTTGCAGCACTATTTATAATAGGTAAAACATGGAAACAACCCAAATGCCCCAAAATAGATGACTGGATCAAGCAGATGTGGTATATATACACAATGGAATACTATTCAGCAATCAAAAAAAGATAAATTCATGTCATTCACAGCAACATGGATGAAACTAGAAGGAATTATGCTCAGTGAAATAAGCCAGAAGGAAAAAGAAAAATATCAGATGGTTTCACTTATAGCAGGAATATAGGGGAACCAAATAAGACATCAGGGGAAAAAATAATAACAATACAAAACACAATAAAACAAAGCAAAAACACAGACAATTATAAACCAGAGACATCCTGCAGGGGAGGAGGAGGGAGAGGGATACGAGGGAGGGAGGGAGGAGCACAGGGGACTGTGGTGATGGTGCACGGTGCATTGGGGAAGGAAACTCTATGGGGACTACACCTGAGGAGGGGGGAGCAAATATTGTTTAAAAATGAACAATGATGTAAAATATATATAAATAAAAAAATACTTTGTTGATTATTACTACTGGAAATAAGAATAAAGGATACGGGACCTCCACTGGTGGCGCAGCGGTTGAGCGCTGGGCTGCGAAGCTGCCCACAGCCTGTGCAGCGCCAGTTCCATCCCCAACCACCAGCAAGGGTCCCACGTGGCGGGCAGACCTCTCCTGCCGTGCCCACTGCTCCCCTCAGCAGTGTGTTTCGTCAGTCTGACTGTTCTGTTCCCTGCTCTGGCTCTGGTGAATTCTCTCACCCTCCCATGCTTCTGACGCTTTTTTCCTTTCTCGTCTCTGTTTTTTCCAAATTCTTAAAAACAAAAACATAGCACTTTTATAATCAGCAAAAAATTAACATTTTGAAAATGTCAATCCTCAAAGTGGATTTAGAACTTCTTATGAGATCTATTTTTAACAGATCTCATACTTAGTATCCCTTGGGTATTCTTACAGACAAAACATAAGGTCTGCAAATTTCCTGGCCTAAGATTCATCATTATTGTTTATCTTGTCAATGTTTTCTTCATTTCCTGGAGACCATGATAAAATCTCATTAATGATAAAACGTTGAGCAGTAATCTTCTAAGAAAGTAGAGCTCTTCCTTCACAATACTATGATGTCCCACTTGATTTCTATTCATTTACCAGTCTGCAAGTTCCCCAAGAGGAAAATATTTCGTAAGAATCAATTCTGAAGAATGCAAAGTTAAACATGCTACCAGATAGAACAGTTTAAATTTACTTGCTCTGTATCTGGAAAGGCTAATAAACTTTGGTGAACCTCAAGAGGTTTACCTGAAAATGGAGATAATAAAACCCACTTTGTAGAATTGTTAAATGTTAGAAAGTATATATACAGAAACCAATCATTTTGTAGGTATTAAATTGTAGCTAATATCAAGAATTATAGTAGTGATTATATATAAAATGTTAGTAATATTGCATAAAGGGTTAGAGAGACATTTCTTGCAGAGCGATGGAAGGGATAAACACTGAAATTATGGATCAATTTCACTCTTTGGAAAAAGCAAATAAATCCTGAACTGCATTGTCGGGCACTACTATTTGCATACTTGCTCCTTCCAAAAGCAGTGGTTTTAACAAGATACTTAGATGGGCAAGGTCTTTACCGAAAAATGTGTTCTTTAAAATGATTGAAGTATGATTACGAGAACAAAAAGTTGTAAACATTTAATGCATACAACTCGATGTGTTTGGATATTAAGTACAAACCTGAGAAACTATGATAATTACCAATGTTATATATTCCCGTTACCTCTTATAGTCTCCCACTAGCCCCTTTGTTTTTTGTTTTTTTTGATTTTGCGGTAATAGCACCTAACATTATCTGTGCTCTTAGCAACATTTTAGGTATACAGTGACGCATGGTTAATCATAGGTTATGTTCTACAATATATGTACAGAACTTCCTTATTGTAGCTGACACTTGCTACCGTGTGGCCAACACTTCCCTGCCTCCCCCTTCCTTGGTCCCTGGCAACCACCATTCTGTTCTCTGCTACATATTTGCTTATTTTAGATTCCACATATAAGTGAGATCATGCACACACATAGCAAGAAGGACCTTCAAGGAGCACAATTTAATAGTGTAAAAAAGAAGCTTGAGAGTAATTTGGGAGCAACAAGAATTGTCCTGGAATAACCTCCAACCTCCTAACTTTGCCTGTACTTAAGGCCATAAATGTAATAATGGAATCTTGCATTTTCAGGCACAGGCAAAATCTCAAAGAACTTCCTTTCCACCAACACTTAGCCAATTACTTCATAGAGAGGGAAACTGAAGAGTCAATGAACTGACAGAAGGTAGGACCAGAAGTGTCAGGTAGGACCAGAAGCCAGCTGAGCCGTTTCAGTTTCTTAACTTTTCTTGATGATATATTTCATGCTAAGTAGGCAGGAGGCAAAGGGCAGAGGGAAGATGGTGGCAATGGTAGTGAGGCTGCTGCTAAAGAAATCCTACATGGAAGAAGTCTCCTCTTCTTCACCTTGTTCTATGGAAGGACACCGATTTAGGCTAACATGGTGTTATGGGCTGAATAATGCCCCCTCCCAGTTCATATGTTGAAGTTTTAAGCCAAAGTACCTCAAAATGTAACACTGTTTGAAAGTAAGGTCTTTTGAAGAGAGCATTGAGTTAATGTGTTGTCATTAGGTGAGGCTTAATCTAGTATGACTGGAGTCCTTATAAGAGAACAGGCAGAGGGAGAACCACGTGGAGACGGTGGAAAGGTGGGCCTCTGCATGGCAAGGAGAGAGGCCTCAGGGGAAACCAAACCTGCTGACACCTTGGTCTTGGACTTTCAGCTTCCAGAAAAGTTTTACATTTCTTAGATTTAATGATGATGCATAGGATTACTTTATGTAGCTTTTGGTTTTAGTTCCTTCACAAAGGAGGTATTGCAATTCCTTATTTTCTCACATAAATCTTGATCACTTGGCTTAAGGAATGACTCAACCAACCAAAAATACTTACTTTGGGCCCCTAGACACATGTGGTCCCTACAATTACATGAGCTTTTCCCAAGCAGACAGAAAAAATGATTAAGAATAAGCAATTTGCATGCAGACATGATGAAGTATCTTCTTTTCAAAGGGTATTTATTTTTGAGTTTGGAGGCCTGGAATTATCTGGAGGGATATGTACATTTCTGATTTTTGAAACAGAAATAATGTATCTGCTCTTCAACAGTTAAAAAGAGAATCTTTCTTTTTTTTTGCTATACGGGTGATGTTTTCTTGACAGACAAAGAAATCAACAAACAGCCTTTATTTAATTTTGGGTTAAGTGCATTCTGATGGGCGAGTTAGACAATTTAATGATAATATGCCAATATTCATAGTTATCAAGAATAGCAGAGTGTCACCAGTTTTAACAAAAGTTTTGTCAAAATTTAATATCCGAGGGATGTTATTTGCAAATTCCCTGCTATCTGTTATGGCTGTGCCATCCAGTTATTTAATCTGTCTACAATCACTACCAGCATATGACAGAGATGGATTGATATATGTTGATATATTGATGGGTGTGAAACTGTATGTATAACTTCTGTGACAAATTGCTCTGTTTTCAGTTCATAAATGTGTGCAGAGATATTATGAGAATAAATCAATTTCCTCTTCCAAAACATTGTCAAAGGCTTAAGGCAAAAATATTGTGCTCGCTATCTTGTTATCTTCATCTGACTTCTGAAGCTTCCTTCAGCTACATGTGGTCCTCTAACTTCTCTATGAAATGTTTGTGTGGCTGTATCAGCTAGTTTCGCTACACAACAACCTACCTCAAAACTAAGTTGATTAAAAGAAGTATTTTTTAGCTTATAATTTTATGGATTGGCATTTGGGGCTGTGGCCAGCTGGAGAGGTTCTTCTGCTGGTTTTGGCTGGGCTAGCTGGCATGTCTAAGGAACGGGTCTGCAAACTTTTTCTGTAAGGTCCAGATATTAAGTATTTTATGTTTTCTGGTCATATAGTCTCTATCGCAACTACTCCATGCTGCCATCATAACACTAAAGAAGCCATTGATTGTAGTAATTGAATGAGCTTGGCTGTTTTTCTTTTTATAAAATTTTATCTATCTATCTATCTATCTATCTATCTATCTATCTATCTATCTATCTATCTATCTACCTATATATTTATTTATACATACAAGCACTGGGTACAGTCAGAAGCGCAGGAGAGTGAGAGAATTCACCAGAGCCAGAGCGGGGAGCAGAGCAGGCAGAAGGACCGAAGTACACTGCTGAGGGGAGCAGCGGGCGGCAGGAGAGGTCTGCGCGCCATGTGGGACCCTCCTCCGGTGGCCGGGGAGCAGCCGGGGATCGAACCGGCGCTGCAGAGGCTGTGGGCAGCTTCGCAACCCAGTGCTCAACCGCTGCACCACTGGGGAGGCCCTGTTTTTCAATAAAACTGTAAGAATGGGCAGCTCTCTAGTGAACTGTAGTTCTGTAGTTACCAACCCCTGGTCTAGGGCCAGATGTTCGCTGACTGTGGGCTGGTTGGTTTATAATAGTGTCAGTTGAAATGGCAAGCACTTTTAAGGTTTCTGTATGCACCCTGTTTGCTGACCCCCCATTAGCAAAAGCAAAGCACAAGGCCAACCCAAATTCAAGGGGTATAGAAATAGACTCTTGGTGAAAGGGGAAGCATGTATGGCTATTTGTAGCTCCCAGTCAACTATAATTCACTTTCCTGAATGATCTTCAGTAGTATATACTAAGAAACCAAGACACAGCACTCATAACAGTCATAACAGCCTTCCTGCATAGATTCTGGGTGCCTTGTCTGCTGCAAGCTAAAAATCACAAACTCTTAGGATAATTATTTCTACGAGGAGATCAGATGACCCTGGAGAACTTGCCACTCTATGCATCTTGTATACAGTAGATGACCAGGTAGGCTAACCTGAGAATGAAAAAGGAACAAACTGCCAAACTTGTTTAAAAGCATCCATCTTCTACCTTTGCCAATAGAATATCTTCTACCTTTCACAGCCACTCCTTTGGCATTAACAACAAGGGGTACCTATCTCCAGGAGCATCCAAATCAGAGTTCAGCCAGGCCAGGAAAAAAACCCAACTCTTTAGCTCAGATTTACTACCTGCCACATGGCCAAGCACCTTATGACCTTGAGGGCACTGTGAGGTCTGCTCCCTGCTCTCACACCTCTCACGGTGCTTTCATGTTCTTCTATAATTATCTCTTCCTGTCTGTTCTAAATCCTCCTTATCATTAAGAGTAAAATCATGTCTTATTCCCCCAACATCTGTCAAGGGCCACTCAAATGTAAATTTGGGTTGCAGCTGCGGATAAGGTGGGAGGAAAGAACGTGTTCGCACAGAAGGCACATTCTTAGGAAGGCAGATCCTAAGGAGGTGTTTCTCAGAAGTGTTAATGGCAGCATGAAAACATTCAAATCAGGGCAGCCTGTTTCGTGGTTTGCCTGGAGGAAGAAGAATATCATTAACTGAGTGTCATGTGTAAGCCTACCTTTAAGAACTTTGCTTACTCTCTCTCATTAAGTCTTTCAGAAGACACTTTGGCATATATAACATTATTATGCCCATTTTAGAGCTCCGAAAACTGAGACTCATAGAAGTTCGGTAAATTTTCTAAGGTGACTCAGCTAATGAGTAACAGAATCTGGATCAAAACCCAAGACATGCTCTGACAACTCCAACTGCTTCCTCCGACTGGAGAAGTAATGTACATATGCCTTCTATCATTCTGTGGAATTCCTTCAAAGCAAGCAGCATTAACTTTCCAGATATTTGAACCCCAAGCTTTCTTTTTCACTACCATCTGATGAGTTTTTCAAAGTGTCCAGCGACTGTTAGAAATAATAGCAGCTTGAATTTGGATTATGACACAGGGCACATTCTCTACCTTGTGCTTACAATCTTGTCATCTTTTATTAAAATTAAGAGAGATACCTTATGAACATCCGTCTTGCTTGGCCCTCTCTTCAAAATTAAATAATTGCCTCAATTGCAATTCTGTTCCTTTGTCAAGTTTCCCCAGTACCCAGTTCCTATCTTTTCCAATGAAGGCCGCCTCTTCCAGTGTTTTCTCCTCTTGAAAGAAAATAATTTTTTTGGTAGTGAACATTTAAGTTTCTTGCAGTTTTAAGTTAAATCCACTTTGTCTTTTATGAAAATCATGAAAGATCAGCCAACTCACCTCCATAAAAATCTTATTGTATGTATTTTTTAAAGATTTATTCATTTATGCATACAAGAACTGGGGTATAGGCCAGAGGTGCAGGGGGTGAAAGGATTCATCAGAGACAGAATGGGGTGCAGAACAGGCAGACTGACTGAAATACAGTGCTGAGGGGAGCAGCAGGTGAGACAGGAGAGGTCTGCTGCACCATGTGGGCAGCTCTCTGGCCGGCCAGGGATTGAACTTGTGCTGTAGAGGTTGCAGATAGCCTCATGGTGCTGTGCTTAACCCCTTGCACCACCACGGAGGCCCAAAACCTTGTCATATAACTGAAGATAGTAATTATGCCTTTGTTTTCTCTTGACCTCCTTTAACTTTCTCAGTTATTTTGTCAACAATCCTGCTCATAATCATATGTCTCTCCATCTTTTGACACTCCTTGTTTGCAGAGACAGGAATGACAGTCATAATTTCACCTCTTAAGAGATGAGTCTTTGGACTTTATTATGTGAAACAATAAAAAGGTGTG
>NW_023601543.1:60659101-60675205 GCF_014898055.3 Talpa occidentalis | reverse complement strand
TTGTATTTCTTTTTTTTTTTTTTAATAAATATTAAATTTTATTTTTATATTCCCCCATACAATTGCAAACGCCCATTCTGACCCCATCCTTCCCCTCCCGCCCCCCACCCCCCAAAAGTGTCTCTGGTTCATAGTTTTTTTGTTGATTTTGATTTTCACTTTCTTATATTCATTTTCCTGGTCCCTTATTTAAGTTTTCTAGATTCCTGCTATGAGTGAGACCATCCGGTTTTTTCTTTTTCTTTTGGCTTATTTCGCTGAGCATGATCCCTTCCAGTGCCATCCATGTTGCTGCAAATTGCATGTGTTTATTTTTTGAATGCTGAGTAATATTCCATGGTATATATGTACCACATCTTGATCCAGTCATCTATTTTTGGGCATTTGGGTTGTTTCCAAAGCTTAGCTATTGTAAACAGTGCTGCCTAAACATAGGAGTGCAGGTGCTCTTTGGAATTGATGTTTCTGTGTCCTTTGGGTAAATACCTAGGAGTGGAATTGCTGGATCATATGGAAGCTCTATGTTTAGTAGGTCCAGAAATCTCCACACAGCTCTCCATAGTGGTTGGACCAGTTTGCACTCCCACCAACAGTGCACAAGAGTTCCTTTTTCTCCACATCCTCGCCAACATTTGTTGTTGCTAGTTTTTTTATATGTGCCATTCTCACTGGTGTGAGATGGTATCTCATGGTAGTTTTGATTTGCATTTCCTGATGACAAGTGATGTTGAACATTTTTTCATATGTCTGTTGGCCATTTGCATTCCTCTTCAGAGAAGTTTCTTTTTAGCTCTTCTGCCCATTTTTTGACTGGATTATTTTCTTTGTTGTTGCTGAGTCTCATCAGCTCTTTGCAGATTTTTGTGATCAGTCCTTTATCATTAGTGTTGGGTGCAAAAATGTTCTCCCAGTTGGTGGGGTTTCTCTTTGTTTTTGTTATTGTCTCTTTTGCTGTGCAGAAGCTCTTTAATTTGATGTAGTCCAGCTGTTTATCTTCTCTTCACTATCACTGCTTTGGGTGATGTGTCTGTAAAGATGTCTTTGATGTGCAAATCCCGTAGTGTTTCGCCTATATTTCCTTCTATGTATTTTATGGTTTCAGGTCTTATGTCTAGTTCTTTAATCCATTTTGAGTTGATTTTTGTGTATGGTGTGAGGTAGTGGTCAAGCTTCATTCTTTTGCATGTAGCGACCCAGTTTTCCAGCACCATTTATTGAACAAACTTTCTTTGCTCCAATGCATAGTCTTTGCTCCTTTGTCAAAGATTAGTTGACCATAAATCTGTGGGTTTATTTCTGGATTTTCTATTCGATTCCATTGGTCTGTATGTCTGTTCTTGTTCCAATACCATGCAGTTTTGATGATTATGGCTTTGTAGTATAGTTTGAAGTCTGGGAGTGTGATGCCTCCATTTCTTCTTTTTTTTTCAGTAGAGCTTTGGCTATTCGGGGTTTTTGGTGATTCCATATGAATTTCATCAATAATTGTTCTATTTCTTTGAAGAATGCCATTGAGATTTTGATTGGAATAGCATTGAATCTGTATATTGCTTTTGGTAGGATGGCCATTTTAATAATGTTTATTCTTCCAATCCATGAGCAGGGGATGTCTTTCCATTTCTTTGTGTCTTCTTCTATTCTTTTAACAGTGTTTATAGTTTTCTTTGTATAGGTCCTTTACCTCTTTGTTAGATTTATTCCCAATATTTGATTTTTTTTGTTTCGATAATAAAAGGGGTGGTTTTTTGATTTCTTCTTCTTCAGATTTATTGTTTGTGTATAGGAAGGCTACTGACTTTTGCGTGTTGATTTTGTATCCTGCCACTTTACTGAATTGATTGATGAGTTGAATTAGTTTTTCTGTGGAGATTTTGGGGTTCTCTATGTATATTATCATATCATCTGCAAATAGTGATAGTTTGACTTCTTCTTTTCCTATTTGGATTCCTTGGATGTCTTTCTCTTGTCTTATTGCTCTGGCTAGGACTTCCAGTATATATTGAAAAGCAGTGGTGAGAGTGGACATCCTTGTCTTGTTCCAGATCTTAATGGAATTGCTTTCAGCTTTTCACCATTGAGAATGATACTGGCTGTTGGCTTGTCATAGATGGCCTTTATGATGTTGAGGTATGTTCCTTGTATCCCAAGAATTTCAAGGGCTTTTATCATGAATGGTGTTGCACTTTGTCGAAAGCTTTCTCAGCATCTATTGATATTATCATATGGTTTTATATTTCTTTTTGTTGATGTGTTGGATAACGTTGATTGATTTTCGGATGTTAAACATCCTTGTGCCCTGGAATGAATCCAACTTGGTCGTGGTGAATTATCTTATGGATACATTGTTGGATTCTGATAGCTAAAATTTTATTGAGGATTTTTGCATCAGTGTTCATTAGGGAGATTGGCCTATAGTTTCCTTTTTGTGTTGTCCTTATTCGGTTTTGGTATTAGTGTAATATTGGCTTCATAGAACGTGTTTGGTATTGTCCCTTCCTTCTCAATTTTTTGGAGAGTTTGTGAAGGATAGGCACTAATTCGTCTCTGAATGTTTGGTAGAATTCATTTGTAAATCCATCAGGTCCTGGGCTTTTGTTTTTGGGGAGGTTTTTTAATTACCATTTCAATTTCGCTGCTTGTAATTGGTCTGTTTAGGTGTTCTATTTCTTCTTTATCTAGCTTTGGGTGATTGTAGAGTTGTAGGAATTTGTCCATCTCCTCTAGATTGTTGAACTTGTTCCATATAACTGTTCATAGTAGTTACTGATTATTCTTGATTTCTGCTGTGTCCGTTGTGATTTCTCCTCTTTCATTTATGATTCTGTGTATTTGTGCTTTCTCCTTTTTCCTTTGTGAGCCTGGCTAGGGGTTTGTCTATTTTATTTATTTTTTCAAAGAACCAGCTCTTGGTTTCATTGATCTTTTGGATTGTTTTTTTAGTTTCAATTTCATTTATTTCTGCTTTGGTTTTTATTATTTTTTTCTACTGGTTCTGGGGTTTGTTTGTTGTTCTTTTTCTAGATCTTTGAGCTTCGAGATTAGGTTGTTTCTTTGAGTTCTTTCTTGTTTTTTGATGTGAGCTTCTATTGCTATATATTTCCTCTTATTACTGCTTTTGCTGCATCCCATACATTTAGGATATTGGTGTCCTCCTTGTCATTCAATTCAAAGAATTTTTTAATTTCTTCTTTGATCTCCTCGTTAGTCCAGTGGTCTTCCAGTAGTGTGGCTTTTAAATCTCCATGAGGTAGGATAGTTCCTTGCCTTCTTTTTATGATTTATTTCTAGTTTGATGCCTTCGTGGTCAGAAAAGATGGTTGGTATGATTTCAATCTTGGTGTATCTGTTGATGTTTGTCTTGTGCCCCAGTATGTGATCGATCCTGGAGAATGATCCGTGTGCGCTTGAGAAAAATGTGTACTCCGTTTTTTTTGGGTTTAGTGTTCTATAGATGTCTGTTAAGCCCAAATGCTCTAGGTCCTTATTTAGAGCTTTAGTTTCTTTACTTATTTTTTGTTTGTTGATCTATCCATTGTTGATAGTGGTGTGTTGAAGTCTCCCACTACATATGTGTTTTCTCTGATGTCTGTTTTCAGAGAGGACAACAGTTGTCTGATATATTTTGGTGCTCTTTCGTTTGGTGAGTATATGTTAATGAGTGTTATTTCTTCTTGAAGTATTGTCCCTTAATCATAATGTAGTGACCATTGGGGTCTCTTTTATTTTTTTTGAGTTTGAAGTCTGTTTTATCTGATATAAGTATAGCTGTTCCTGCTTTCTTTTTTGGCCCATTTGCTTGTAGGATTGTTTTCCATCCTTTGACTTTGAGCCTATTTTTATCTTTTGTAGCTAAATGTGTTTCCTGGAGACAGCAAAAGGTTGGGTTTTGTTTCTTAATCCAGGCTGCAACTCTGTGTCTTTTTATTGAAGAGTTTAGTCCATTTACATTTAGAGTTAATATTGATATGTTAGCATCTGTATTTGCCATTATGTTTGTCTTTCCTTTGATTTTATTTATTTATTCTTTTAATAACTTTTTTTTTTTTTTTTGTCTTCTTTCGTTGTTATTCGTCCCTCTGAGGTTCTGGCTTTAGGATTCCTTGTAGTATTTTTTGGAGTGGGGGTTTAGTCGCAATGAAATTCCGGAGTTTCTCTTTGTCTGGGAAGGTCCATATTCTTTCTTCATGGAGGAAAGAGAGCTTTGCGGATAGAGTATTCTTGGTTGGCATCTGTTTTCTTGGAGTCTGTTGACTATGTCCCTCCACTCTCTCCTTGCCCGTAGTGTTTCTTCAGAGAAGTCTGATGTCAGCCTGATTGGTTTTCCTTTGAATGTTATCTGTTTCTTCCCTCTTGTCAGCTTCATTATTTTTTCCTTGTCCTGGATTCTTGGGAGCTTTACTATTATGTGTCTTGCTGTGTTTTTCCTTTCGTCGTGGAAGTTTGGTGTTCTTCTTGCTTCTTGTATATCAATTTTCAGCTCCTTCTTCTCATTTGGGAAGTTCTCTTCAATTATATCCATGAATATTTCTCTGTTCCTACATCTCTCTCTCTCCTTCTGGAATTCCTATAACTCTTATATTTCCTTTCCTCATGGAGTCAGATAGTTCCCGAAGTCTTTCTTCATTCTTTTTCCTTCGTACTTCTCTTTCCTTTTCTGTTTTGGTTCTTTTTATTTCTGTGTCTTCAAGATTACTTATTCGTTCTTCCATTTCATCTATTCTGCTTTCATTGCTTTTCCCAGAGTTCTTTAGTTCCTCCATTAATTCTTTGATCTCCTGCATTTCTCTTACTTCCCTCTTTAGGGACTCAATTCCTTCTTCTGATCTATCACTTTTTAATCATGGCAATTTTAAATTCTCTTTCTGGAAGGCTCAGAAGTTCTTCCAAGTTGCTGTCGTTGCAATCTGGGGAGTGTTTTCTTTTTGTGGTGTGCTTCTTTCCTGAGGAGTTTTTAGGTTGCGTGTGGTTCTTCTACTCCCTACTGTCTGTTTTTCTAATTGTCGTATGCGTTGGGACACTGTGTTTGCTCGGACTGACTGACATCTTGGGTGAACTTCTCCGCTCCCCTCTGGCTCTTCCAGGAGCCATCTCTGTCTTCTGGGGGAGCTTTCTGCTGGTTTTAGGCAGTTTTTACTGAAGAAATGTCCCTGTTCTCAAATGGCGAAGCGGGATGCAGTCCCTGCGCCTCCGGTTTCAGGCACACTCTTCTGCGCACCCGGTCTGCCCCGGACGTGGGTGCCTGCTCCCTCTGTGGGCTCAGACTGCTGGTCGGAAGGGGCCTGGCGTGGAATAACTTCCCGGCTGGCCACTGGGTCCTCCAGAAACCTTCTGCCCTTTTCAAGCAGTCTTAAGAAATGTCCTGTTTTATAGGGTGTTAGTGACTTTTTTTTTTCCTGGTCGCTAGGTGGCGCCAGAGATCTCTCCTATTGGCCTTGGGGGGTGTTTTCGCCTCCCCACCCCCTGGGACAGAGAACAGAGCGGGAATGGTAGGGTACACCTCAACAGCTTTGGGTGCTGTGTCTGCCTTGTGCCCCACCGTCGTGGAGACCCACGCCCCGAATTTTCGTGCCCCGGGTCTCAGTTCAAAGCCCTCAGGTCCAGGACGCGGGCTGTAGCCCAGTTCAGTGGCGCGGGAATGGCGCCTTTTGCACTGCTCCCGTGCCTGGGCGCCTGGTTCCTGCTCACTCAGGGAGGGACCTTCACCTCAGTGAGGACCTCCGTGCGTCTCCCCGCAAGCCTAGGTCGTCTCCCCGCAAGCCTAGGTCGCAGGCGCGGGGACCTGGGCAGCGGCGATCCAGGTCTGCACTTGCTTTTCAAGCTCCCCGAGCGCGCCGCGTTTCCGAGCCAGCTTACCGGCAGCCCGGGCTGTGTGCGGGTCTCCCGGGGTCTTTGTTCTTCTCTAATGGCGCCAGGAGCCATTCGCTCACCGCCGCGGCGGATCCTGCTGGGTTCGCCTCAGCTCCCGTTCACGGGGTGTGGTGGCTGAAATAGTTCCTTTCCACTCACACTCCCGCTTGCTGCGTCGTTTGTTCTTGTGGGCCGTTTTGGTTTGTTGTTTCCTCTCTGCCGGTCGGAGAGTGCCGCCTCTGTGGGCGGGGGAGGGGAGCAGGGTTCTCCAGCCTCCATAATTAAAGGTGAGCTTGGCCTTTTCTCACACTAGTGTCTTAAGTATGTGAATTCCATTGACTTTGGCATGAACGGTCTATTGTCAGTCTCCATTACTTCCAGTATCAATGACTGGTCTTCTGGCCTGAATGCCCAAAGGTTGTGTTTTCATTCACATTACAATCCTATTTTTTTTTAATAATACATCTTGATACTCTCTGTTAAGATAGTTTATCCTAGATGACTTTTCAAGTTTTCTTTTACTCAAGGAAAGCTGCATCCATGTTGCCACAAATGGCATGAGTTGCTCTTTATTTTTATTTTTATTTTTTTAATTTAATTTTTTTTAATTTTAACATATATCATTTTTTTACATTTTTAAGACAATATTTGCTTCCCTCCACCCCTCAGATTGAGTCCCATAGAGTTTCCTTCCCATGCACCCGTGCACCATCACACAGTCCCCTGTGCTCCTGTCCCTCCCTCCCTTGGATCCCCTCTCCCTCCTCCCCCCTGCAGGATGTCTCTGGTTTATAACTGTCTGTTTTTGCTTTGTTGTGTTTTGTACTGTTACTATTATTTTTTCTTTTACCGACTGATGTCTTATTTGGTTCCCTCATATTCCTACTATAAGTGAAACCATCCGATATTTTTCTTTTTCCTTCTGGCTTATTTCACTGAGCATAATTCCTTCTAGTTCCATCCATGTTGCTGTGAAAGGCATGAGTTTATCTTTTTTGATTGCTGAGTAATGTACCACATCTTCTTGATCCAATCATCTATTTTTGGGCATTTGGGTTGTTTCCAGGTTTTACCGATTGTAAATATGCTCTTTTAAAAAATTATTAATTTATGCATACAAGAACCGGGGTACAGGCCAGAGGTATGTGTTGGGGGGGAGTGAGAAGATTCAGCAGAGACAGAGTGGGGAACAGAACAGGCAGACTGACTGAAACACACTGCTGAGGGGAGCAGCGAGCAAAACAGGAAACGTCTATTGTGCCCTGTGGGTAGCTCCCTGGCTGGCCTGGGATGGAACTCATGCTGCAGTGGCTGTGGAGTGCCCCATAGTGCTGTGCTTAACCCTTTGCACCACCAGGGATGCCCATGAGTTGCTCTTTTTTGATCATTATTTCCATTGTGCACTATTTACAATAGCCAAGATATGGAAACAACAGAAATGTTCCCAGCACAGATAAGTGGATCAAGAAGATGTGGTATATATACTAAAAAATATTCTCAAAGGTTTTGCAATACACCTGAAATCAAATCCAAAATCCTTAGCATAGCAGAGCAAAGTCCCTGGAGAGGCAAGTAAACCTTTCCCTGCTTCTCCCCATCATCTCCATGTTCCTCTGCATTCTGTCTCACTTCCCAAACCCAGTCTCTGCAGCTGCCTATTGCTGCCTGCACCTTCCCACCCTGCACACATACTGGTACCATGTCAGCTCTACTCCACCTGAGTTCTACCCATCTTTCTAGTTTCAGCTTGAGTGGCTCTTCCTACTGAGTTTGCATCCCCTGAAATAAGCTTGCATGGTATCCTGGACTTCTCAAATTCATTCCCACTGGAATTCTCACCTAGGTATTCACTGGTTTGGGCACTGCTGCACTCTCAGGGGCTGGTTTCTGAATAGAAACAATCTCTTCCAAGTGGCAACTCACTTTTGGCCAAGCCATTGATGGATGTTTTCTAAAGTAATAAGCAAGTCTCTTGTTATCTTCTAAAATGCAGCACAAAGACCACAACTCACACTTCAGACCCCCAGGACTAATCCCCATCCACTGATGTTCAAGGAAATGGAATGCAATCCTTCTGCTCCCCAAATGACAGCACCCTCTCAGTGCAATTCTTCTACATCTGGGTGCAATCCTTGGGCCACATCTCTTCATTTATGAAAGATATCTGATGATTAGCAGAGCTCTAAAAAAAAATCTAAAGAAATTGGGCCTCTCTGGTGGTGAAAGGGGTTAAGCGTCAGCACTGTGAAGCTGTCCGCAGCTGCTGCAGCACTAGTTCATTCCCTGGCAGGCCAGGGAGCTACCCACATGTCACAGCAAGCCTCTCCTGTCTTGCCCGCTGCTCCCCTCAGCAGTGTATTTCAGTAGATCTGCCTGTTCTGCTCCCCACTCTGTCTCTGGTGAATCCTCTTACCCCCCCCCCACCTCTGGCCTGTACCCCAGTTCTTGTATGCATAAATAAATAAATCTTAAAAAAATGAAAAAATAAAAATCTAAAGAAATGGAACTGGAACTATAGTATAGTAAACAAAGGAACCTCAATCCCTGCTTCCCTTTGTTTACAAATTATTTGGGATGTATTATGAACCTGAATGTAATACCTAGAACTATGAAGCTGCTAGCAGACATGGAGGATATATTTCGTTACTTTGGGACAGGAAAAACTTCACACATAGGACACAAAAGTCTTAACCATGAAGGTGTTTCTTGATTTAGGTTATTTAAGTAGGTCTTTCATTTTGTGTATACCCCGTGTTGATCAGCTCTATATTTGTCAAGTCAATATTTGAAATTTGATATTTGAAATGTCTTCTTTCCTTTCTGAAAATACAAAACCTTAAAAAAATGCATACTTATTTACATCACCACTAATATATCCTAGTGGATCCTGAATCAGAGGAAAAAATGTTATAAAGAATATCTTTGGGGTAATTGTTGAAATTTGAGTATGCAGTGAATAACTTTACTTTGGGCATGTAAGAGAATGTCTTTATTCTTAAGAAATGCATGACAAAATATTTTGGAATACTGAGATATTATACGTCATTTACTCTAAAATGGTTCAAGAAAGTATAAATATATAGATAAGAGAAATAAAGAAAATGTGGCCAGAAATTAATGATTAAGGAATCTAGCCGAATGGCATATGGGCATCCTTTGTATTTTTTTGCAACATTTAAGTTAGTGTTTATTTATTTTAAAAACTAAACAAAATGTTCTTGCTGAAATTAATTTGAAATCTATCACCTCCAAATTTTCATCCTTTTGTGTCTAATTTTTCTCCTTACATGATCTTTCTGAACAAACTGTTTTTTTTCCCACTAAAATAGATTTCAGACATTAATGTATTTGTATCAAGAGCCTCCAAATTTTTTCTCACCAGATGATTTGAATAGCAACTTCACCTCCTTCCTGACCTTCACCCCTCACTGCTCCCCAGTCCCTCCAGTCCTTCTTTCTCCTTTACTCAGAGCATATACATGCACACGCACACACACACATCACATGTATATATATGTATACACACATATATACACACGCATATATATGAGGTGGAATGTGTGTATATATTATATATCAAATCTAAAATCTTTAGCATATATTTATATTTATTATGTTATTATATTTATATATAAATATATATATATGGCAAGGATTTTAGATTTGATTTTGGGTGCATTGCAAAACCTTTGAAAATATTTGTTAACACATATATTGCATCTTCTAGACCCACTCACTGTTCCGGGAGCATTTAGGTTGTTTCCCTATCTTGGCTATTGTAAATAGTGCACAATGGAATATGTGTGTGTGTGAATACACACACACACACACTCACACACACACACATACTACGTGTGAAGTCCTACTTTGGGAACCTCTGTCAGCTCCCACATGTACAAAGTAGTCCATGTGAATGGACAAGGCATTATTTCCTTCCCTGCATAGAAAAGCTCAACAATGTCCAGGACTTCTCAATGCAACTGTGACACAGCCTGTCACCCAGTGCATTGGAAAAGAAAAACTGGATAATGAAGCATTGTCTCTTTTGGCAGGACTATGAGACAAATGGAATTGCAGGCACTCACAATGTGTGGAAAAGAGAAGTAAGACATAAAAGCTTGCTATAGAAATGTTGCTATGGTGTGATGTGTTTTTCCCCACCCCTCTTTTCAGAGCCAGCAAAAAAATGAATGATGCGAGTTCTCACCAGTTCTTTCTTAAGTGAATGAATGAGGCTTTCCCGAAGAAAACTGTGTCACATAATGAATGACTTCATCACACAATCTAGGGACACAATTGGACATTATGAACCAAGATTGCCACAAGCTTTAGCCAATGCACAAAGACACAAGATGTATTGGGATGCTGAGGATGTGCAGGCATATTTGAAGTTTTGACTGATGGTGTGGATTGTAGGAAACCTCCCTAGAATATTCTGGTACATTTATCATAGCCTATACCTTGTGCTCATCAAAGTCTCAGAAAAGTG
The DNA here is from genome assembly GCF_014898055.3 of Talpa occidentalis. Lineage (NCBI taxonomy): Eukaryota > Metazoa > Chordata > Mammalia > Eulipotyphla > Talpidae > Talpa > Talpa occidentalis. The sequence continues at coordinate 60,664,869 of NW_023601543.1, read as the reverse complement.
TTTTTATCAAGATACCTTTGAACATGTTTGTGAGTGTGTTCCTAGGACCTGACACAGAAGGTTTGAAATGAAACTAGCTTCTTGAAGCATCTTCCACCTTGCTTCCGATCATAGAGTTCTTACAGGCTTTGTGTTACAGTTACAGTAGAACATTAGCACCATCTAAAGGCTACATACCAAATGTCTTGCCAGCATGAAAGTCATTCAAAATATATTTTGTTATAAAGATATAATTCTTGGGGGGAGGGGGACTGACACTATGCACATTTTTCCTTGTCTGGAATGAAACAGTAAGGCTGTGGTTCTAACCAATATATTCCCAGAGAGGTATCTATCATCTGTTGTGTTTGCCTGTTTGAAAGAGTAGGCCATGTTTATCAGAAACTGTGTTGACTTATTTGCTTGTGTAGCTACTTGTCATTCCATACTCAGGAAATTGATTCTGCCAGTGGGCTTAGTCTGAACTTGGCCATGAGCATGGTAGGGAGGGAATGATGAGGGGGGATAGAGAAAGGGGCAGTGATCCAACAGTCTTCCATCCAATTCTTTGCTGTTTTCTAAGCTTGCGACCTTAACCTCTCTAAGCCTCTCATGCTTAAAAAGGCAGTTCAACTAGATTATCTCTAGAAACCTCTTCTTTTCTACCACTGGTGTGACCCTGGGCCCTGGGAAGACAATGTGGATCACCTGGTCCCATATCTCTTCCATACATTGCAGTGAACAAAATAAAACAATCCGGGCAGGTTTCTGTTTTGGAGTTTTAAGCCCAACTGAGTTTCATCCAAAACCTTTGGATTCAAAGCCAAGGAAACTCTGACTTAAGTCTCCTTGGGAAGTTTACAGGGCCCCAGTGGTTAGCTGAAGTCCCCAGATTCCCTCGAAGTTCCCAAGAACCTTTTTAGAAATAGTAGCTGATATTTAAAAGGCTTGAGTGATAGGAGGGTTTTAGAAAACACTGACATTTGCTCCTGACGCAGGGTCTCTGATGCAGTCACCCAGGGGGAATGTCTTGTCTGAGGATCAAAGCCAGGTGGGTGTGGGGGTGGAGCGTGGCTAGAACAAAAACTAAACAAATTTTAAGCTTAATAGACAGAGAGATCTGGGGTTTTGCCTCTTCCCCTTTCTGATTGTGAGACATAAGCAAATCATTCAGTCATTCTAGGTTTTGGTTTCCCTGTCTGTAAAATGCAGCTAACATCAAAGTGACCGAGAGAATTAAATTAGATATTATACTCATCCTGTCTGCCACAACACTTGATGCAGAATAAATACTCCATCAGTGATATCACTGACTTATTAGTTTTAAATCACTCTCTATTTTAAGGCAACACCATGTACAAAGAAAGGCTTAATTAAAGCTTTTGCACATCAGCGGCGGTCCAGCAATAGATTCTTACCCGGACCTAACAAATGCTTGCCAGGTTCCTCTGACAACACAGCCCAGGCTCTTGCTTTTGTCTTTCAAAATGTCCTCTATGCTCAGTACTTACTGAGTGTCTGCCATGGGCCCTGCCTTTCCTCTGCATGATCCTGCCTCTGCTTTTAGCACAGGTGGCTCTGCTGTCAGGGTATTTGAAGTTTTCCTTTGCTGGCCCTGCAACTAAGCAACTTAATTATGAATGAGCTCTGCCTAAAAGCCTATGTTGCTCTTTTTTCCTCAGATAGCACTGGCATATATCTAGGGCCTCAGTGCACAAAAACAAAGAGAGAGCTCCCCCACCCATTCCCCCACCTACCACTGATTAACCCCAAATCCCTTTTCCTCCATCTGTTACTTGTGGCCTTTGTTAGAATGGAAGAATGAACTAGGAAGAAAAGAAAAGACAGAATACATTTTTCATGAAATATACAATACTTAATTCTTTAAAAAATTCTCCAAATGAAGGATTCATTATCAGCAATTCATTGTCTTTCAAGATTGGGTAAAACAATATTTTAGTGAGCTTAGTCTCATTTTTAATCACATATAAAACATCACTCATGTGTAACTCTTGAAAAGAGGAAAATGAAAAATGGAGACACTTAATGAGTAAAAATATAAGGTTTCTTTTAAAGCAACTCCTTTAGTCAAGAGTGCAGAGTCATATTTTACAAAATCGCTTCCCTGTGTAACCATTATGATGAGGATGTGGCAATTCCCCCCAAAAACCTGTATAACAGCTCTTCAAAAACAACTTCCACCTTCCAATTAAAAATCATTTCATATTAGTTGATGTTTTCAATATTAGCACATTCTTACACTTTATTAATTTCCCACATTCTCAGTCATTTTTATAGCTATATATTATATTGAATACATTTTTCAGCAAATTAAGAAAGAATTTAAATCCATATAAAAGTTTTTGGTGTCAATTTCAGTATGAAATTGTGTAAAAATACCTGTTATTATAGAGTAATGAGCAAAGCAGTTCATTTTCTAGCAACTGCATTGATCTAAATGGTAACCATAATCACATCAGGGAGAAGTTTCTTTACCTTGAGAAAAAATTAAGTATTAGAGCAGGTGCGCATATGTGTGTGTGTGTGTGTGTGTGTGTGTGTGTGTGTAGAAGGAACATCTGTGATATGGGAAGCGGTCTTTGTAATTTGATTTAATAAATGGAGAAGTCAAAAACATAAGTGATCACACAGCCTGTTAGCAGTGGACCCAGAAGTGCATTCAGGTTTTTTAACTCCTCGGGTATCAGGGGCAAAGCCATATGGCCAAGAAAGTCTCTGAAATTCCCAACTATTATTGTTTGCCAGTTTCTAAGCATGTTCATCCATAATTTACAGTCTCATCCTCTTTGTTCTTGTTTTTTTTTTTGACTTATCCACTATATCTGCCCTTCTTTCCTCAGGGATTTCAGTTCATCCACAAAATTGCAAAACTCCTATGTTGTTTGAATTGATATGCACTGTGAATGTAAAATAAACATTAGATTTCTAATGCTTGGTATGACAAAAAGAATATAAAATATCTCATTAATAATTTTTATATTGATTACATGTTCAAATGCTGATAATATTCAGGATACGCTGGGTTAAGCAAAATATGTTGTTAAAAATGATTTTACCTGTTTCTTTTTATTTTTAATGTGACTATTAGGAAATTTAAGGTGATATATATGACTCTTTATATTTGTTAAGTAGCACTAACTAATGTAGCATTGTAATTTTCCAGTTTTAATTTGATATTCTACCCTTTGTTCAAATCCAACACTTTCTACAAAGGTTTCTGATGCTTTCTTGGAAAATAGGATTTTAAGTAAGAGATACATGATGTAGTTGTATTAAACTGTACTAATCAACAATTGTGTCATTTTGTAAAAATGTATGAATTATGCTAATCAATAGCTGGACTAGTCTGGAAAAGTAGATGTTAATGTAAGGACTAACTGATTTAGATGTATCAACTTGGATTATGTATTATAATCCTCCCTTCCTTAGGGTAAAAAACATATATTACCTGACTCTCCAGTATCTTGAAATCTAGATGTAACCTAAAATATGGCTTCCTGAGACTCTCAGCAGGTCGCTACTCAAAACATACTTCAGAATATGCTTGCTAACTTATATCTGCAAGAAGAATTGTTAAAGGGAGTAGTGGTCAGGAAGGAGGCTGCGTTTCTGAGAATAATATGATAGGAGCTAGGGAAAACTGTACATTTATTTCAGAGTAAATTAAATTTTCAGGAAATGTATTGAAAAACTTGCATATTTCTTTGCTTTAGTTGTTGCCATCTAAGCTTGATTCAGGTATAGATATCATTGGTCAAATATAATGATCTAGTAGGTGTCTTCTGTTACTAATAGGAATGTAATTTTAAGCTAGAATGCCAAGCTAGAAATAACAGTCACCTCTGATTTATTTCCATCAGTTTATTACTAAAACATTAAACCATGAAAACATTTTGTGGTAGAGTGATATATAAAAAGAAATGTGAAGAATGCTTTTTTTTTTTTTTTTTTTGCTGGAAAAAAATATGGGTAAGGATAATGGTCAGCTTAACCAAACCTATATTTGAGAGGTGACAACTTGTTTGAACTCTGAGTACATAATGCAAATGGTATCTAACAATCATGTGTACTACTTTGTACCAGATGGTTCTGAACTTCTTTCCTATCTTACAGATGCAGAATGCAAGCCACAGAAAGGCCACATAAATTGTCTGAAAGTCACCTGACTAATCAACAATAGAGTAGAGAAGTGAGCTCAGGCAGTCTGGCCCCAGAGATCATGCTCTTACCATACACTGATGTGTGTTCTGAGCACTAGGACTCAGTAGGTAAAAGTGGGCAGCCAGAGAAAGTCAGAGAATCCTGGCTTCAACAACAGTGAAAAATTTCATGTTGTTCTTGGGAAACTGTCATGCAGGAAGAATTGAGAAAGTAGCATTAGTCAACTATGTGAATGCTGTTTGAGAAACCTGGAGACAGACAATCAAATACCTCTATGAAGTGAGATGGTTGGTAAACATGATTTAAATATGGTCTATGCTCCTTGTCTGACCAGTAACACTGTTGGCACTATGGTTTCTCATGGCTTCTTTGAACAACTGCTACCTCAAAGTCATGAATCACAGTGTTGTGGAATCTAATAAGGAAAAGAGAAGGAGATTGTCTCAGTGTGAAAGAGAAGATAATTGTACATGTTAGGATTATAAAAGCAGCAACAACAAAACATTGCTGGAATAGACCAAATATTGTGAAGAATTTTGAGAGAACACATTGCTAAGAATTTAGTTATATAATGGTCCAACCACTGTGGAGAGCTGTGTGGAGATTTCTTGACCTACTAAAGATAGAGCATCCATGTGATCCAGCAATTCCACTCCTAGGTATTTACCCAAAGGACACAGAATCATTTATTCAAAAGGGCAGCTGCATCCCTATGTTTATAGCAGCACTGTTTACAATAGCTAAGCTATGGAAACAACCCAAATGCCCAAAAATAGATGACTGGATCAAGAGGATGTGGTCCATATACACCATGGAATATTACTTAGCATTCAAAAAAGATAAACACATGCAGTTTGCAGCAACATGGATGGAGCTAGAAGGGATCATGCTCAGTGAAATAAGTCAGAATGAAAAAGAAAAATTGTGGATGGTCTCACTCACAGCAGGAATTTAGAAAACCTAAATAAAGGACCAGGAAAAAGACTAGTTAATACAAAGTAAAAATCAAAATCAACAAGCAACTATAAACCAGAGATACAGGGGGTGGGGAGGGGCAAGAATAGGGTCACAAAAAGGGGTGGTGCAATTGTATGGGGAATATAACCAAAATGAAAAAGCATACATTGTGCAAAAATGAAAAATGATGTAAGAATTATGTAAAATAAAGTATTTAAAAAATATATAAGCTTTGCTATCCCACAAAAAAAGAGTTTAGTTATTTAAAACTATGACCAGGGGGGGCCTCCCCGGTGGCGCAGCGGTTGAGCGCTGGGTTACGAAGCTGCCCGCGGCCTCTGCGGCGCCGGTTCGATCCCTGGCTGCTCCCCGGCCACCTGAGGAGGGTCCCACATGGCGCGCAGACCTCTCCTGCCGCCCGCTGCTCCCCTCACCACTGTACCTCGGTCCCTCTGCCTGCCCTGCTCCCCCTCTGGCTCTGGTGATTCTCTCACCCTCCCGCGCTTCTGACTGTACCCAGTGCATGTGTAAACAGAACAATAAATAAAGAAATAAACATGCCTCTATAAAAAAAAATAAAATAAAATAAAAAAAAATAAAAAAAAATAAAACTATGACCAGGGTTATCTCTTTTATAAATAAATATATAT
>NW_023601543.1:60591589-60659001 GCF_014898055.3 Talpa occidentalis | reverse complement strand
CCATAAATCTGTGGTTTATTTCTGGATTTTCTATTTGGTTTCATTGGCCGTGTGTCTGTTCTTGTTCCAATACCATGCAGTGTTGATTATTATGGTTTTGTAGTATAGTTTGAAGTCTGACAGTGTGATACTTCCATTCCCTTCTTTTTTTTCTGGAGCACTTTGGCTATTTGGGGTTTTTGGTGGCTCCATATGAATTTCATCATTATTTGTTATATTTCTTTGAAGAATGTCATTGAAATTTTTATTGGAATAGCATTGGATCTGTAAATTGCTCTTGGTAGGATGGCCATTTTGATAGAGTTAATTCATCCAATCCATGAGCAGGGGATGTCTTTCCATTTCTTTGTGTCTTCTTTTATTTATTTTAACCATGTTTTATAGTTTTCTTTGTATAGGTCCTTTACCTCTTTTGTTAGGTTTATTCCCAAGTATTTGATTTTTTTTTTGTTTCAATAATAATAAAAGGGATGGTTTTCTTGATTTCTTCTTCTTCAGATATTGTTTGGTGTATAGGAAGGCTCCTGATTTTTGTGTGTTTATTTTGTATCCTGCCACTTTACTGAACTGATTGATTATTTTGATTAGTTTTTCTGTGGAGTTTTTTGGGTTCTCTATATATATTATCATATCATCTGTGAATAGTGATAGTTTGACTTCTTCCTTCCCTATTTGGGTTCCTTGTATGTCTTATTGCTCTGGCTAAGACTTCCAGTATTATATTGAAAAGCAGTGGTGAGAGTGGACATCCTTGTCTTTTTCCATATCTTAATGGGAATGCTTTCAACTTTCCACCATTGAGAATGATATTGGCTATGGGTTTGTCATATATGTTCCTTGTATCCCAAGAATTTCAAGGGCTTTTATCATAATGGGCGTTGTACTTTGTTGAAAGCTTTCTTAGTGTCTATTGATATTATCATATGGTTATTTGTGTATAGGAAGGCTGGTTTTTTTTTGTTGTTGTTGATGTGTTGGATTACACTGATTGATTTTCGGATGTTGAACCATCCTTGTGGTGTCCCTGGAATAAATCCTACTTAGTAGTGGTGAATTATCTTATGGATACATTGTTGGAATCTGTTAGCTAAAATTTTATTGAAGATTTTTGAATCAGTGTTCATTAGAGAGATTGGCCTGTAGTTTTCTTTTTTGTGTGTTGCCCTTGTTCAGTTTTGGTATTAGTGTAATGTCAGCTTCACAGAATGTGTTTGGTATTATCCCTTCCTTCTCAATTTTTTGAAAGAGTTTGTGAAGGATAGGCACTAGTTGGTTTCTTAATATTTGGTAGAATTCATTTGTAAATCCATCTGGTCCTGGGCTTTTGTTTTGGGGAAGGGTTTTGATTACCATTTCAATTTCACTGCTTGTAATTGGTCTGTTTAGGTGTTCTATTTCTTCTTTATCTAGCTTTGGGTGATTGTAAAGTTGTAGGAATTTGTCCATCTCTTGTTGAACTTGTTTGCGTATAACTGTTCATTATAGTTTCTGATTATTCTTTTGATTTCTGCTGTGTCTGTTGTGTTACCTCCTCTTTCATTTGCGATCCTATTTATTTGTGCTTTCTCCAGTTTTTCCTTTATGAGCCTGGCTAGGAGTTTTGTCTATTATATTAATTTTTTCAAAGAACCAACATTTGGTTTCATTGATCTTTTGGATTTTTTTTTTAAGTTTGATTTCATTTATTTATGCTTTGGTTTTTTTATTTCCTTTCTTCCACTGGTTTTAGGGTTTTTGTTGTTCTTTTTCTAGTTCTTTGAGATATGAGATTAGGCTGTTTCTTTGAGTTCTTTCTTGTTTCTTGATGTGAGCTTGTATTGCTATGTATTTTCCTCTTATTACTGTTTTTGCTGCATCCCATACCTTTAGGAAATTGGTGTCCTCCTTGTCATTCAACTCAAAGTATTTTTTAATTTCTTTTTTGATCTCCTCATTAGTCCAGTGGTCTTCCAGTAGTATGGGTTTCAATCTCCATGGGGTAGGAGAGTTCCTTGCCTTCTTTTTATGGTTTATTTCTAATTTGATGCCTTCATGGTCCGAGAAGATGGTTGGTGTGATTTCAATCTTGGTGCATCTGTTGATATTTGTCTTGTGTCCCAGTATGTGATTGATCCTGGAGAATGATCCATGTGTGCTTGAGAAAAATGTGTACTCAGATTTTTTTTTTGTTTAGTGTTCTATAGATGTCAGTTACACCCATGAGGTCTAAATCCTTATTTAAAGCTTTAGAAGCCTTGCTTATATTTTGTCTCGTTGATCTATCCATTGTTGATAGTGGTGTGTTGAAGTCTCCTACTACATATTTTCTCTGATGTCTGGTTTTAGAGATGATAATAGTTGCCTGATATATTTTGGTGCTTCTTCATTTGGGGAGTATATCTTGTAAGTGTTATATCTTCTTGACATATTGTCCCCTTGATCAGAATGTAGTGACTGGGTCTCTTTTTACCTTTTTGAGTTTGAAATCTGTTTTATCTGATATAATTATAACTGTTCCTGCCTTCTTTTTCGGTCCATTTGCTTGTAGGATTGTTTTCCATCCTTTTAATTTCAGTGCAGAACAGATATGTGGGGGGTGAGAGGATTCACCAGAAGCAGAGTGGGAAGACAACAGGAGACCAACTGAAATACACTACTGAGGGGAGCAGCGGATGAGATAAGAGATGTCTGCCTCACCATGTGGGTTGCTCTCTGGCCGGCCAGGGATCGAACTCATGCTGCCGAGGCTGTGGATTGCTTCATAGTGCGGTGCTTTAGCCCCCTGCTCCACCAGGGAGGCCCTACTTTCAGTCTATTTTTATCTTTTGTAGTTAAGTGAGTTCCCTGGAGATAGCAAAAGGTTGGGTTTTGTTTCTTAATCCAGCCTGCGACTCTGTGTCTTTTTATTGAAGAGTTTAATCCATTTACTTTCAGAGTTAATATTGATATGTTAGCATCTGTATTTGCCGTTTTGTTTGTGTTTACTCTGGTTTTACTTATTTATTTATTTTTTAATTGATTTTGGTCTTGTTTCATTCTTATTCATCCCTCTGTTGGTTCTGGCTTTAGGACTCCTTGCAGTATTTTTTTGGAGTGGGGTTTAGTTGTAATGAAATTCCGGAGTTTCTGTTTGTCTGGGAAGGTCCTTATTCTTTCTTCATAGAGGAAGGAAAGCTTTGAGGTATAGAGTATTCTTGGTTGGCATTTGTTGTCTTGGAGTTTGTTCACTATGTCCCTCCACTCTCCTTGCCCATAGTCTTTCTTCCAAGAAGTCTGATGTCAGCCTGATTCGTTTTCCTTTGTATGTTGTCTGTTTCTTCCCTCTTGTCAGCTTCATTATTTTTTCCTTGTCTTGGATTCTTGGGAGCTTTACTATTATGTGTCTTGCTGTATTTTTCCTTTCATCATGGAAGTTTGGTGTTCCTCTTGCTTCTTTTATGTCTATTTTCAGCTTCTTCTTCATGTTTGGGAAGTTCTCTTCAATTATTTCCTTGAATATTTTCTCTGTTCCTATGTCTCTCTCCTCGCCTTCTGGGATTCCTATAACTCTTATATTTCCTTTCCTCATGGAGTCAGATTATTCCTGAAGTCTTTTTTCATTCTTTTTCCTTCATACTTCTCTTTCCTTTTCTGTTTTGGTTTTCTTTTTATTTCTGTGTCTTCGAGAGTACTTACTCATTCTTCCATTTCATTTATTCTGCTTTCATTTCTTTTCCCAGAGTTCTTTAGCTCCTTCATTAATCCTTTGATCTCCTACATTTCTTTCACTTCCCTCTTTAGGGTTCAATATCATTCTTCTGATCGTTGATTATTTTTCCCACATCATTTTTGACTTCTTTCAATTTTTTAGTCATGGTGATTTTAAATTCTCTATCGGGAAGACTCATAAGTTCCTCTAAATCACTGGTGTTATAGTCTGGTGTTTGTCTTTTTGTGGTGTGTCTTTTCCCTGGGGACGTGCTTGGTTGCTTGTAATTTTTCTTCTCCCTGCTGCTTGTTTTCTAATTTGTCCTATGCATTGGGACACTGTGTTTCTGGTACTGGCCGGCATCTCTTCAGGGTGTTCTTTTTGGGATGTCGGGAACTGGTGGTCCAATCGAGTCCAATACTGTTATGCCAGAAGTCCAGTAGGGCAGTGGTATTATGGATATGTTAATGGTCACTGTCCCTGAAAATCTCCTCCTTCTGTATTTGTTTAATTCCAGAGGTGGGTCTTGAGGTCCCACAGACTGCCCTGGCAGTGGCTGGATCACCCACTGGGCTCCAAATAGCTGGATCCCCCCTGGGCTCTGACTCTCTGCCAAGTGGAGCCTGGCTTGTGGGCGCCTTCAGCTCACCTCTGACTGTGGGGACAGCCCTTTTTCAGTTCCACACAACAGCTTTGGTGAGGTCTGGAAGGGCACAGAATTCCATCTTAAATATGGTGCATCTGCCAGGCGCGTCCCTGCGCCATGGGTCGCAACCAGGGTTATCTCTTATAAGAAGAGAACTTACATCTTTAATTTTATTTCCATAGCATATAATCCTTCACTGTAGTCCATTGGGCTACCCCCAAGAGCCCCTCATCCACATCTTCCTCCTCCTCTGGTACCTTCAATTCTACAGTCAGACTTCTAGGGTTTGTTTTGTCAACATCTCTTAAGTAAATCATTCAAATTGGAATATCTGTTTAACACTGGGATATAGAAGCTATTCAAAAGATTACAGCCACGTAGGACTGTAAACTGTAAAGCACAACTTTAGTTTCATATGTGATTTAGAATGCATTTATTTTCTCCATGAATTTATATTGAATAGTATATTCTCTAAATTTCTATCAGGCCAAGTTCCTGTATGCTTTGTGCCAACAAGTTCCTCACATTCTGGGATCACAGTTTGCTAATGAGAACTGGCCGATACCAATATGAAGTGGTTTGTTGGTCCTTTCCTTCGGTTCACAAGCTTTAGAATAAAAGAAAAAGGCTGTTTTAGAATAAGAAAGGAAGCACAGACTTTGACATTAGGAGGAAACCTCCCATTTTTGTCTGTGAGATTTTTTTAATAATAATTAGTATACCTCATAAGGCTATTTTGAAAATCAAATGATATAGTGTCTCTGAAAGTGCTATACAAATGGTAATGTTATTATTAAAAATCCTATCTCCTTACTTTAAAATGGTCACTTTAAATCCAAGCACAGAAGATCATCTGCTTTGTGGATTATCTCTATTAGTCATCAGTGCACTTATTACAGTCATCTCTCGCCCTCTCTAGCCTCTGCACATATTAAAAACGAGGCTGTTTTTTTCACCTCTAGATCTCCTTCACTCAGCATTCTAGCTGACACGCAGTAGGTACTAGCACCTGCTTTTTTTTCTTGAGCACATATTGTATTTCTTTTCTTTTTTAAAGATTTATTTATTTATTTATACAAGAACTGGGGTACAGGGTGCAGGCCAGATGTGCGGGAGGGTGAGAGGACACCACCAGAGACAGAGCGGGGAGCAGAACAGGCAGATTGATGAAATACACTGCTGAGGGGAACAGCGGGTGCGACAGAAGAGGTCTGCTCGCCATGTGGGATTTTCGCCGGCCAGCCAGGATCGAACCGACCCTGCAGAGGCTGCAGACAGCTTCACAGAATAGCGCTCAACAGCCTGTGCCACAAGGGGAGGCCCACTAGCACCTGTTTTTAAACTACACAATTAAAGTGAACAGAAACATTGCTTTGAACCCTAAATATTATGGTCATATAATGAACTAGAAAGCTTAGATATACTGGTTTTTGTTGTGTTTTTTTTACAGGCCAATCAAGTTACTGTTACTTGGTTCCCAGGAGTCAGACACTGAGATGGAGCTTATGGTGTAGGGTATTTATTAGGGATCAGCACCCCTGGAAGGCAATTAGGGAAGCAAACTTGGGCAAAAAGAAATGTAGGGCCAGCATGCCTCAGCCAACCCAAGGACAGCTCTGGAGGGGGGATTGCCTGCTACAATAGAATTGTCTTGCATCAGCTGAGAGAGGCAACCTCTAATCTTCATCCCCCACTGTCAGTCACTGGATAAGAGCGACCTCAAGAAAAAGCTGCCCTTGGGCAAGGTGACTGTACAGCTGAGGCAGTCCCTGAGGGGATTGATATCGGAGGTAACAAATCCTTCCTTGGTGAGTGTCCATATTCACACCACTCACCACGTTTAAAATAGTCTGTCTATCACACGAGAAGATGGCATTAATATTTGAGGGCACAGAATGACTTTGATCAATGAGAAATTTGGAACTACACTTACAACCTAATGCAAGGAAAGGCTTTTCCCCTCCTAGCTCCATGGCAGACTACACTAAGCCAATTCATCAATATACAGTCGACCTTAGAACAACATTTGTGAATTGCACAGGTCTACTTGTCTGCAGGCATTCTTATAAACCCATGTCAATTTACAGTCTTGATAAATACAATAGAGTACTGCAATGCATTTTCTCTTCCTTGTGATTTTCTTAGTGATGTTTTCTATTCTCTAGCTTAATTTACTGTAAGACTATGTATATGACACATAGAACATACAAGATATGTGTTGACTATTTATGAATAACAGGCTATTGGCAGTTTGGTTTTAGGGGAATCAAATGTTACATGTGGATTTTCAACTTGCCTGCAGGGTTGGTGGCCCTGCATTGTGCAGTGGTTGACTGTAGTGAGCACTTAGTGGAAACAGGACTCTATAATTGAGTTGTTGGCATGTGATGCTGTTTTCTACAAAACACTGTTTCACAAGTAGTTGCTGGGTTTGTTTTTGTGACAGGCATTTCTGTGCAACACACTCCTGGGCTGTAATGATACAGTGATGGGCAGAGTCCCTCTTCCCAGATCCACGTTTCTCCACTGTTCTAGTTCCTAACAGGAGTGGGAATGTCTGTCTACTAGGAAGTGGATGGGTCCAGGGGTCATGAAGAGGCAGCATCAGAAGGATATGGCTTCCCCTTTTGATTCACATTTTTCAAACTCTTATCCCTTATGCATTTATTGTTCCATCTTGGACAGCTGTCTTACACAAGTGTGTTTTTATCAAAAGGGCCTGAAGAAGTGACCGAAAGCAAACCTGTACTTTCATTCCTTCACGATCACAAAGAATAAATGGTTCTATTCAAACAGTTCTCACCACGGTGTGTATTCAGCCTGTGTAGCTAATACAAAATCATGTGTGAGGATTAGCAAATGCTTGCATATAGAAGAAAACCAGCCATTATTTCCTCAGGACCAAAAGGATTGATTAGTCCTTCATTCTAAGATTCTGGGAAAAGTCTGGGAGCTTACACAGAAAAGACTTAAGAGATGATTTAGGGAAACTGAGATCTCAGGAAGATCAATGCAGTCCATAAGATTTTCTATTTTCCACTGCAGAGTTAACACATTATTACATGCTTCTAAATGATGAAGGTATGATCAGTTTATGAGAGAGTTTTCCCTCTTCCATAATGGTTATCACAGATTTTTAAGATGTAAGCTACTAGGATTATAACATATTTTCATTTCCCTTTATCCATGCGTGGCAAATGGGGAAGACGGGTAAACATTTCTTAGGCATTCCAGGATTGTCTTTAACTGATCAAAATTTTCATTTGAAAATTTTTCATTCTCTCTCAATCCTTAGGGGCAGACATTAACATAAAACTAAATATGTTTTGGCGTAAAAAATATAGTACAAATTCCATAGTATCTATTATCCAATAATGCTTAAATTCTCTGTTCCCAGGGCTATTTTTAGATCTTTAGGGAAAATACAACTTTTTCTTTTTCTCAGCCTTGATATGCCCATTAAACTTTGCCCTGTCTCACCACACTCTTTGCCAGCCCATTCAGCATAGTCAGTATCCCAGATCCTGAGAACAGTGAAGCTTCTTTCACTGACAGGGGCAAGAGGAAGGACCCAAGGCTGTGGGGATCAGGAGGTCTGGGTTCTAGTTCCAAATCCAAGACTGTGTGACTTTGGGCAAATTCCTGGGTTTCTGCAGGTCTCCATTTGTTCATCTATTTAGAGAGAGAGGAAAAGGGATGCTTTTTAAAAGCCCTCCCAGTGCCACTGTTCTATGATTCTCTAACGTTTGGAGCATATTCCGCTTATTTCCATGGGGAAACTTTGACAATAGACCATGTAATGGGACTTGAAGGGAATATTTTCTGTGACTTTCAGGGAATTTGGAAAATATGAGTCATATAGCTGACCCTTCCAGTCCCAAATCAGTAGTAAAGAAATAAAGACTGGAGCTCAGGGCATATAGTTCTCAAAGCTAATTGAGTTCCTGAAACTAGGAAGAGCTATTTTAGAGTGGGAAGTATTATTCCCACTTCTTGATTAGTGACATGAAAGAATAGCTATAAATGTGACCAACAGTTAATACTTTCATTATCAGTAAGAAGTATAACCATTTAACTTTAGGTATTAAATTTAAAATTTTTAAACAAAATTTCTCTTCATGTAATGGCTCAAATTACCATTTTCTAATTTGCATTCAGAAGGGGGAGAGCCTCCAATTTAGTGGACTGGTTGACTCTGTCACCATGAAAGTTAAGATCAAGGTCAAGGCTTAATAGCATTAGTTTCATTCTGTTCCAAAGCCACAAATACAAATTTAACCCTGCTGACTTTCTAAAAAATGTGTGAAAGCTGTGCCAAAGAGTATACAAAATCATCATCTCTAAAGGAAAAGTAATTCACAGGTTGACTGTAATAACAGTGGGGTGCACGGTCATCTCTGGTGAACCCAGATAACATTGTGTTGAGGTTGCCCTGGAAACAGAGCTGCCAAGTCTGGGTTAGCATTGAGATGCTTAATATGGACAAAGCACTGTGCTAGCACCATGAATATCCTCAGAATGCTCAGGAGTGTCCCTGGACCTAGAGCACTGAACAGTCAATAGCCCAGATGCCATTGTTGGTGAACTATTCATTCTCTCCCTCTGATTCTCCAAACTTCATTTACGGACACTTATTCTCTTCTGAGAAAAGTGAAGAGATTAAAAAGGAGGTGACTTCTTTATTTCATTCCACAGTAAGGAAGCCAGACTGCATCAGATTTTGGGCTCACTCCACAAATTAAATTCTGAGACTAAAAGGCAATTTTTATAGACTCCCCCCACCAACCTAGTATATTGATTGCAAAAAAAAAAAAAAAAAATGTTCCCGCCATGCTTTCTAGAACACGACCTCCCTCCCTCCCTCTTTTTCTGGACCCTCTCCCACATTAAAGGGATGCATCATTCTAAGAGGAACCCTACAATGAGTAGGAAAATACAATACTTACACAACAAAATTTTGAAGTCTCTTTTTATTTCAAAACATGGAAATAATTCATATTTTGAGGTTCAAGGACCAAAATATATTTGAACCAAATGTTCAGAATGTGAGCCAAGCCACCATTTTGGCAGCAAGTTTCACATGGACAAGTGGGTGTTAAAGAATGACGTCAGCAACATGGCTAAAGCTATAGCACACCCACAAATAAATTCATACTTTGTTGTCTAATTTGCATGCATGAGTATAGTGCATTCTCCATGCCACAAATACATATATGCCTTTTCCAAAGTTGGTATAGGATCTGTGTTTGTGTCTGTCTCTAAATGTCTACTCTCTTAACAAAGTTTTACCATAATTTATCTGAGAAAGGCTTCGGGTGACAAGTCCTTTATGCTGCTTTTACTTCCCCAAAGGTATTTCTGAATAATAATTACAGCTATCAGGAGTTCCAGCGTCACATGAGAGAATCTGCCTGTTAGTTATTTTAATGTTTGTTAGCTGGCTGTGAGTGAACCCAGTTAAACATATCCACATGCTTGGTGCCTGGAATTTGAAATTGCTAACCTTCAGCAGCAATGGTGACCTTAGACCAAATGACAAAACTGAAAGAAAAAAAAGTGATGTCCCCAAAAGAGTTGGGCTTTCCTGCTTTCCAACCTGAGTGCTTTCCTAGTCTTCTCCAAACAGTGCCAGCCTGACCACTCTTGCGTGGGGGCCCACTTTTCCACTAATGCTGAATTGTTGGAAATGCAAACAGCATTCAGCACCAAGGGGAAAAAAGTTTGAATCTGAAAAGGAACCAAAAGAAATTGTATCAGGGAACAGAAATGGGAATGGAAAACAAGTTCCCAGAGTTTCTCTCTCTGTCAACAAGCATGTAAAGTCTTTATTACTAGAATATGCAGAATCCAGTGGGAATTGCTGCATCTTTTTTTTTGCCTTAACTGTTGTTTTGCCAGTCCTTCTCTGGTGGGTTGGACCGCCTGGGGGAGTGGGGAGGTCGTGCCGTCCAGAAGTCACTCAACAGCTGGTCTCAAGAGCTGCACTCCTCACAGTGACAGGAGAGGATGTACCGGTAGGTGGCGGTGAGCCGCATGCCCCCTGAGCAGCGCAGCCGCAGTGCCTTCAGCTTGGAGGTCTGGGGCCGGCAGCAGTGACAGGAAGAGCGGAAGGGTTGCTTGAGGACAGTGCTGAAGGACACCAAGGGCTCTGAGCGTGATGCCTGGCTGCAATGGCCCTCACATCTGGCCAAGAGCACCATCTGGGGAGAGAAGAGAAGCAGTTACCCTGTGGGGATGCCAAGGTCTCAACCAGGTACCGGAGAGTACATTAAAATCCCAATACTCTTCCAATTCCTGCCCGTTTAGGCCAGTGACTCTCAACCCAGGTTGTACATGGGAATCACATGGCGATCTTGTCTTTAAAATGTCAACAACCTTGCCCCGTCTCAGTTTGAATTAAAATCCTTGGGGATAGAGCCCAGACTTTTGTGGTTTCAAAGCTCTTAGATCAGTCAGAAGTGCACTGAGGGTTTTAGAACCACGGGACAAGGAGCAGCACCATGATGTGCAAACAAAAGTCAAAGAACAAGCAAATTTTCTTCCGACGGGTGGTAGTCTACCATGGCCTACTGCCAATTCTACTAGTCTTAAAATGCAGAAAATCATGCCAAATTGAAATCAGAATAAGTAAAGAATGAATACAGAAAAAAAGGACTTGGTTTTGTGTAGGCAGTTGCTGGAGAAAAGGAATATGGTTTCTGAAGAAGAAAAACAGGACCACCTGAGTGATGCCTAGGAAGAGATGCTCTGGGCGCTACAATTTGAGGCAAAAGAATGATATCAGAACTGGGTATGGTTTGGGCCTTGGAATCACACTCTGAGGCTTATACGTGGAAAAGTCTGAGATTTGTTGAACTGAATCTTCAGAGTCCTCTAGGACCAATATTAGGACACACTCATTCTCACTATCTCCCTTTCCAAAGATAGGTTAGGATGATAATAATGTTTGGGCTGGAGTAACAGAGGCTATGTTCTTTATATTGACTTTTAATGTGGCTTTAGTCAACAGACTCATTTAAGAATATTATGCAAATTACCAAGGTTATCCCCAGAACAATGGACATAAGCACACACTAAATATTTTGCATAGGACTTAAGGTAATGGACCAGAGTTTGTTAACATATCCCATACATAAATCTTGGCATTCTGGGAGTGGCAGTCATGGGTGGGGTAGAGTGGGCAGCTTGATACATTGGGTTATAAAACCCTGTATATATTAGGGCACAGAGGGTGGGGGCAACCTGAGATTATTGGCCCATGTGTATGTGAGAGGGTCTTGCTTGGTGAGTTTCATATTAAGTAATGGAGACAAAGTTGTCCTGTCGATCTGGAACCTATGAGCACATCAAAAGTGGAACTATTCCATTTAAAAGATACATATATATGTATAAACCAATTTGACATTTACCTCATGATATTTTAGGAATTAGCAGTTATTGTGAAAAAATCACCCACTATCTCTGACATCATCTTATAGGACAGAATTAAACACCCAACAACTAAGGAGGAAATGGCCTGCCCATCTTTCCAAATGGAAGAGAGGTTGACTTCTGATAATTATAGATCATTAGCATCATTATCTGAGATGATGCTGGGATGAATCCAACAATCTCTTAGCAACCAGCAAGAGAATACGAGATACTAGGAAACAACAAGTGGGCCTTGGTGAGAATAAGTTGGACCTTCCAACTGATTTATTTTCACTGAAAGATCACAGAGGCAGAAGGAAAATGGCAGCTGTAAACTGTTTTTTTTTTTTTATAAAACAGTTTTATTAAAGCTTTTGGGTTTTATTAAAGCTTTTCCGTTCTATCTTGCCTGCTCTTCACAGTGATAGGCAAACAAACATGATCTGAAATAGATTTTAAAAGATTATACCAGAGGTCAGAAGCATATGGACCAGTCCCTGGTGCCCATGCCCAACCCTCATCTGGATTTGATGTATTTGATTAAGGCCTTCCCTTATCTGGATTTGATGTATCTTTTCAGTCTTACTTACAACTGTTCTCAGTTTCATCACCCACTTGCTGCTTCATCAAGCTTAATGACTTTGGAACTGCCCTAAATTTCCCTGCCTCTTCCCTTTGCTCATGTCTTTCCTCTTTCATAACTCTACTTAATGAAATTCCAACTACACTCCACTGCCAGATCCAAACACCCACCTCTCGAAATAAAAACTGTGAAACAATTATTGGACCCTGATGATCTCAGCACACACACACATGAGTACTCTCTATGGGAGAGTCCCAGTATACAGATCTCGTCTCAAAACTGGAAAAAAATATAAAAATCTTGTTCTGGTGTGTGTTTTAAAAGGGTAAACCAGGTATTTGGTGGATAAGATCCATAAGTGAGTGCCATTAAGAAAGGGAAGGGATAATTATCTGCCATCCAGGTTAACTGTGATCTCTTACATTTTCGTATCTGCCATGTTTCACCTGAAGTGTGATACATTTCACATCCTGACTTCTTGCAAACCATTCTTCTGAAACTGTTATGTGCATGTAAACCCAATGGATATTGTTTATGTATATTGTGATTGGGTAGTTCTAGGGTAGGGCCAAAAATTCTGCCTTTCTCTTAAGATTCTAGTTGCCCTCTGTACAGATGGGCTAGTGTCCATCCTTATAATAGAAAGACTCTGGACCTGTTCAAGTTTGAGAGGCTCTGGTCTAGATGGATTTCTAGATAGTGATCATTGAGCTAGTAATAACAGTGACAGCTAGCATTTATTGAGTGCTTACAGCATGTAATCTCATTTAATCCTCATAACAATCTTATGAGAAAGGCACTATTATTATCTTACTATTATTACAGACAAGGAAACTGTGGTTTTAGAGAGTTTAAATAACTCGCCCAAACCCATATTACTGGTAAATGGCAGAGTTGGAATGAAACCTAAGTCTGTTGAAAACCACCCTCTGGTCTAAACCATCATAATATCCTGCTTCCTGATATTAAGTTGTTTTCCTGAGGCATGAGTCAATTTACACCCTTCTTTAATCTATTTTGATCTGACTCAAACCATATCATAACCAGAGCCAGACATGTCTGCTTTTTCTTATGGGCTTTTTGGGACACATCATAACCATGCTCCATTATCTAAACGGAAATGGACTTCTTTTGACAGAGAATCCACAGAGGGCACCACCGTTAGATGAGTGGGCACAACAGTTAGTAATTGCTCATATTACCTTCCACCGACTTCTCAGCTCAAGCAAGTGACAGGTACATGTTATCCGCCTTTGATCCAGTTTAACTTTTTTCTCTCTTGTGTTCCCCAAACAAATGGCCTGATGCTAAGAAACTCCAGCAGCCTCTTTTTATCCCCTCAACCTTGGAGCCATTTGGCTCCAGTGGGATGTACAAGCCAGTTCCTTCTGATAAGAAAAGAGCTTCCAGGTTCAATGTTTGCTCAAGGACAGACTCCTTTGTGCCTTAATCTGATTTCCATGTGCTGAGGCTAAGAGTAATAAAAGACTCGTGGGCTATAATAAAAGAATAATCATGATGATGATGTGCAACTTATATTGAACATTTAAGAGGCAGCAAGTACTGTGCCAAGCTCTTCATAGGCAGCTTGATCCTTAACAACTATTTCAAAAGGTAAGCTCTTCCTATTTTACAATTTAAGACATTAGGAGGCCAAGGATATGTTACCAGCATAAAGTGAGACAGCTGTACTGTGGAGAGTGGGGGTTCTGAACCGAGACAGCCTGATTCCCGAGCCCACTCTCCCAGTGACAGGGCTATATTGTTAGACCAAGGCAGGCAGTCTATCAAATCTTCAAATTTCATAAAATGCTCAAGTAGGTCACGAGTGAGTTCAGACTATATTTTGAGGATTGTGGCCAGCTGTGATTCCTGGGTCCAGACCAAGGATTGCACCCAGAGACTTCAGGCCCTTATCTCTGGTGACCCACCACAGTTCTTAGACAGTTATGTCTCTGGCTGCAATACACAACTATCTTCTGAGAGAGAGAAAACCCAAACAGAGATGCTTTTCTTCATTCCTTGTCCAAAGACTCTTACTATCACCAAAGGCCCCTGGGAATTTCTGGCTCAGGTTAGCACTCAATGACTAGAGGTCTCCATCAGTGCCAGAATAAAGACCCACCTGTCCTGCTATAGGAGACGGTTTTGCCTCTTTTACCCCAATGGAGTGATATCTTTGCCTTTTTCTCAATTAATTTCATGGCCGCTCTCAGAGCACCCCCTCTCTCCTCAGGAACAATACCCACCCATGCTGCTCCCATTCCTTCCCTCACCCGCACTCTCCATAAAAGACTGTTCAGCTCCTCTCCAGGGACCCAGGTCAACTTCAAAAGGGTCTGTGCCAGGCTGAGGGGATCAACAAAATGGCAAGCAGGGGCATGAAACAGTAGGGTGTGAGGGAAAACTTTGAAGGGGTGGGTGGAAGCTCAGCTAATCCCAGCCAGGATCTGCTGCTTTCAATCTCCTCACCACTCCCGCAGACATCAGAAGTCTTTTGTAAGCAAAATGAGGACAATGACTGTCTTTTCTTTTCTACTTTTGTGCCCCTAGTACTGACACAGTGCCTGCATGTAGCAGGTATTCCTTATAAATAGGTTCCTTTTATTAAAAAAAAAAATCAAGTCATATCTCCCTAGTAGGTAACTGTGTTATAGCTCAATATTCTCGGCTGCCATTGTTTTCCCTACCGAGTGATGAACTTTGTGGATAGTAGTCAAAAACGGTTTGGGGGATCCTACCACTCCTTTCCAACGTGGAGGCTCAGTCCTTGGCACATCAGGCCCCTCTCCTTGGGAATTTTCTTAGGCTTTATCCTAGACCCATTCTTCTTCTTTGTGGCTACTCCAGGGACCCTTCAGAGTTCAGAACCATATGCATTGGATCTGTGCCCTTTGTCGGAGGCCACCATCTCCCAGTCCTGCCCAAATTAGACTTCACGGGCCCAACCGACCTTTCCTGAAAACACCCCCTGGCCTAAATCCAGAACTCACCCTTATCTAGTCCATCCTTGTTCCACTCCCCTGGGAAGGGAGGCCAGACAGCAGGCTCGGGTTCTTTTTTCCCTTTCCTCCCCTCTCTTAGCACTCAGCACAGTGGCTCGCATTTACTCTGCTCTTCTGCACACTGCCTGCTCCCAGCCCTGTTAGTTTCTATGTTTAACAAGAACCAGAGTGAGGCTCATTTTCTTAATCCTTTAAGGCTATGGGAGATCCCAAGAGTTATTGAAGTGTTGGTAGTGACTAAAATAGAAAAGTGAATTTAAACACCTGTCCAATTTATAACTTCATTATTAAGATCATAATATCATGTGTTCATGTCTGTGATCTACTATGTTGGATACTTTATATTGTCACCAATACCTATACCCACACCTTTAGCTCCATTTTTTCGCGGTCGAAATTGACGCACTACAGAACATCACTTCGCTTCCAACAAAATCACTCATTCGGCAAACTGGCGAGCTAGATTTTGAAACCAGGCCTCTCTAACTTCAAAGACCAGGGTGCCCAGTTGCCTAAAGATTTCCCAGACAACTCATTTCCACTAAACACTGACTTTTTGCAGCCCTTACTCACCCAGAATTGCAGGGAAGATTATAAATGAACTTCCCACCCCCAGGATCTTTTGTAGTAAATCCTACAAGTTGTCCCTATGGAAATGCTACCAGTTGCATCCTAATCTATCAATATCTCCTGGGTGGATGACTCTGGTCGATCTTTGCTGCCTGACACCACCTAAACTTTCTCCTGAATTGCTAGGAGATGGGTGATAGGCCATCTGGCCAGCGGCAAGTTCAGAGCCAAAGGGAATAGACAATCTTATGGAAGGCTCCCAGAAAAGCATTCACTATAAAATCTTTTTTTCCAGAAAAATTGCTGATTCTACATCTTAGTATCCAGTAGATTGGAGAATGAGCCTGCACTTCTAAGCAGTGGCTCCTACATTCTACTTGCAAACCTCCAATATGAGGATCCAAGTCATCAAAAGCTGAATGCTCATCAGAAGCAGATATTGCCTCTCCAAGGCTAAATAATATGGATCAAACAACTTAATACTTCTCTCAGGTTTCAGTTTGCCTTCTGGGTAAAATAGGAATGATAATGTCTTCCATCACAAATTTGGGGGTAGTGATCAGATCACTGACCATATCAGGTACTCATGACAACAGCTTCCCTTCCTGGAGCCTGGATCATGTAATTCCCTTTATCTGCCTTCCCGGGGTTAGCTAAATTTAAGGCAGGAAGCAGTAACAATTGACAGGCAAATGGCAAGCATGTCTGTAGTAAATAATAGTCTTTGGACATCATGTTCAGGGGAAATTTTTGCAGAGAGGAAGAATCTACCCTAGTCTTCTCTTTGGAAAATCCCATACTGCTATTTTCTAAATACAGGCTCCAAGTTTTATCCCAAGTCTATAAAGGCAAGCAATTTCATTAAATGAGATCCATTAGAGAGAAGATCAGCCTGAGTCTGCGAGAATTAAGAATTATAGAATACTGCAACAAGAAAAATAGTTTTTGTTCCTGGATACATAGAGAAAATCTAATCCAGAAGAGGTCTGGGTGGTTAAGATTCTGCCAGGCATGTTTTGTGGCCAAGAAAGAAAGGTTTATAATTACAAGCACCACTTACACAAAACTATTGCTATATTTGGGATAGTTTGGAATGTTTGAAAACAGATTGTTCCCATGAAATTACAAACATTTCTCTTACTATCACAACCTTGTGCTGTTATTTACTGTGGCATGCTGGGAGAACCAAGGATGATGAAAGGTAGGTTAAAGTCCACTTCTAGCACTCACATTCAAGTACTGTGAATTTGTTAGGTTTGAGCTAGTGACATATCCTTTGACCTCCCTTGAATGTGATAATTGCTAAGGCACTCCTCCATCATTTCGCCAGACCTTTCCAGATTGTTCTCTAGGTTTTAGAGATGCTCTTATTTCTCTGTTCCCCCCATCATCACATCCACCGTTTCTTTGAAGTTACTTTAATTCACTTTCAAAAAATGTGCTTATGGAGGGACAAGTCAACAGAAGGAGAAGTCATCCGTGGAATATGACACACTAAATAGTCGTGCTAGCTCCTTCTGTGGGGGGAAGGGAGGAGCAGCTAATAATCGCTCCAGTCAACCTCTCTCAGGCTTACGATTTCTGAGAAATCACAGTTGTAAAAACACTTCCCATTTTTTTCTCAACTTGTTTTCATTTTTTTTTCTTCCTAAGAAGGGAGTGCAGTCTTGCAAAAATTTAAGTTTATCTATTTACTCCTTTTTTTAGTTCTATAAATACAAATAAGAGCCAGAAAGTTTTTCTTAAGTGGAAAGTCTCTATTTTTTCCCACAGTCTTAGATATTATTCATATAATGGTTAAAGTGATTTAACTCAAATTCTGATTATCCCAAACTAAAACAAGTCATTGAGCTATAACCAGAGAACTTATGGAATTTTTAAAGGCAGACTAACATTGTCATGCTTTTAAATAGAGTTTAAATAGAGGGTGGTGAGATGAACTTATATGGTTTTAATTCTGGTGGCTGATATTATAAAAATTCTTAATTATACTGGTAATTAAAAAAATATTAGCCAGATGAATATATTTAAGTGGGTTTAGTGTTAGGACTAAAAGTGAAAGTCTCTGAGGTTGAACTAAACAATTCTTACTAACAGGGACAAATTTCATTCATGGGGATGTTTGGGGACAGTGATAGTCATGAGAACTCTTGTTCTCAATCTGTTCTGCCCTATTGTGTGGATCCTTTCTAGGTGGTCCATGTGGCTGGACACTTTCAGTGGTCTCAGAAACTTGGTATTCTTTCATATACCTTATCTCAGCATTGAGGCTTCACAGGTATAGGTTACCTATGCAATAAACATACTATCTACTCCTAATAAGAATGACCTGGAGGACCTCCCTGGTGACCTAGGGGTTAAGTCTCAACGCTGTCACTATTATAGCCTGAGTTCTATTTCCGGCTGGGGAGCTACCCACATGGCACAGCAGACCTCTCCCGTCTTGCCCGCTGCTCCCCTCAGCAATGTATTTCAGTCAATTTGCCTGTTCTGCTTCCCGCTCTGGCTCTGGTGAATCCTCTCACCCTCCCCACACCTCTGGCCTGCACCCCAGTTCTTCTATGCAAAAATAATAAATATATAAATAAAATATTTAAAAAAAAAGAATGACTTGGACAATCAATATCAAAATGATAAATGATCAGATCACCATTTATCTTTTGGAATTATTTTAACATAAACATGGCAGGTGAAGGAAAGCTTGGACCCCAATCCAGTGACCAATTATTTACCCAGGAAACTGTCTAAAGAGTTTCCCAAGGAGGACATTTCATTGCTGAATCATATTTCTTGCATTCTCTTCCTCTTTATTGCTGGTGGAGGTTGAAGGAGTTATGATAACTTGCAGACTCCATTTTCCTTTCTTGAAAAAGGACACGACTACTCATCAATTTCACATCCTGGGACAAAACACACCCACGTCATGTTTAGCAACAACTGTATTGTGAGAAACTTCCAGCCTTTCCTATTGGCATTGAGCAGCCTGAAAAGAGAAGGTGGCTGAGCGTGCACAGAGTTGATGAGGCGATTCTACTGACAAAAGTGTAGAGCATGATGGGAAACCCTAAAAACATGATTCCCCCACAAGCCCGGTGGTCCAGCTATATAGATCAGGTTTGGGATATGATCATTGTTCTCCATTCCCTGACAGAGAATGATGGCTTCTCTCGTTTGCAAGAAGTAATGCCATCCTCACAGACATCTTGGTCTTACCTTTGAGCTACACTTGTACAATGGGTGACTGATGGAATCAACATAATGGTGCCTCATGCAGCGTCGAGGGTCGGAGTCCATCATGAACGAGCTGTCCGTTTTGCTGTCTGTATCTCCCATTAGTGCCAGCAGGGAGAGCATAGAAAAAGATGCAGCTAGTACATGATTTCTCATTGTTGTGAGGAAAAAACTTCTCAAGAGGAACAGCAGAGGGAGGCAGAGGACTAAAAATTGGAAATGTCTTCACCTAGGATCCAGTTCCTTTCAAGGAAAGGGCAGGATATGACTGAAGCTTGCTTGTTGTCATTGTCCTTTGTATGCCGGAGTCTGTCTTACTTTTTGCACATGCAATCCATCATCACAGTATCTGTTGCACAGCTGGAATGAAAACAGAAATTATTTCCCCTAGAAACATTTACCCAGAAACACTAATGGAACCCAGGAGGTATGGAGTATAATTTTTCCATGTCATTTTGAGTGGAGAATATTGGTTTCTAGAGTGTTATTAGCATAAGCTGTCATCCATCCCAACCTCTACCCACCCCATAGCTTATGCTACATATTTATGACCATTGGAGGTAGACACAATGGTTTTATGGAAACATATATTGACTTTGATTGCTGGAGACCATGTTCCTAGGAACAAGAATAGTTCGAACCCATGGTAGATTAAACATGAAGTTCTGGCCACAACATAACTGAATTGGGTGTTCTCACACTTATTCCTGGCTGGTGGGGACAGGAGTATCTATTCAGTTATTCAATAAAATTTCGTGTCAGCACTAGCTTACAGGCTAGGGAGGAGACAGGTCAGCACTGATGAACACAGCTCATGCCCCACGAGGAAGCTTATTTTCCATTTCCAAGTCCATAGCCACCCACCTGGTTTTCCAATTCTGATCTTTGGCTCATCCTGTTTTTTTTTTGTTTTAAGCCCCATGCCACCCAGCATCAATGACAAACTGTATCTGAAATGCACATTTTGCTAGCTGACCTCCAGGGTGGTTAAGGCAACACACATGTATTTGCCAACAGTCACATACTTTGGCAGAGTATTTGCAGCTTAAGCACATGGTAGAATTTGAAAGCAAGAAGTCATCAGAGCAGAGACTCATTAAAGTGGGAGCACGCTATACCAGTTTTCCTGAAATTTGCTTGTTCTTTTTTTAATTTATTTTTTAAGCTCCATTTATTTATTCTTTTAAACAACAATGTTTTTGCTTGTTCTTTTAATCATTCCTCTTAGAAAGAGGAATGGGTTGAAATATCTCCCCAAATCACCTCACCAACCCCCCCACCCCAAGATATGGCCAAATATTGATGCCTTTTATCACACCAGAAGGCAGAGAGTATCCAAAATATTTTCAAAGATTTAGAAAAATTAGGGGGACTTGACATTGCATTCAACACAAAAGAAACATGATAATTAAAGCTTCTGAAAAACTTTCAAAGGTATTTCACATAAAAGCTTGATTGTTTTGTTTACCATTCAACTTTTTAAAAACTTTCTACTCAGAAAAGTCTGAATAAATAAGTCAGTGTTGATAAGATCAAGGTTAGAAATTCAAGTCCATACAAGTCAATTGGTTTTGCTCTAATACAGTGGCCTCAGACCCACTTATCTCCTTAGGAGTCTGGGGCAAGTGACCCCAAATAGAAGGGATGTATGATAAAGGGTTGCTTCAGAACAGCGTATCCCCAGCAATGGCAATACCTCAGCATGTGCATTTTTTAAGGAAGTCCTATCAGTTGCAGGACCAGTAATATGGGACCTACCTGGACTCTAGCGTTGCCATTAGCTATGGAACCTCGCACGGGTCATCTAAATTGTTTCAGTCTCCTTTTCTTCAACTATAGAGGCGGGGACTTGCAAGAGAAGGTGTCTGCAGTGCCCGCTCTCTTTAAAATGCCACCGCTTGATACTTAAGGATTTAGTTACTGCCATCTCTACATGCAGAGGATAATCCTAAAGTTAAGGCTACCACATTTTCATACAGCACACCGCTTACTTTTTGTGCATGATAAAAGGCAGTATCTCATTAAAATTGTTCAAACCCAATCTGAAAGCTCCAAACTGGCAAAGGATGCAGAGGAGCATATTTTGTTTTCTTTTCAGCTGCATATGCTAGGTTTTCTCATGCACATTAAACTGAAACTCACCACTACTTCAGCTCAAAGAGACAGAGTCTGGTCGGGTTCCAGTGTTAGTGGCTGTAATATTACTGACCATTTTCTGATTTTCAATTCGACTAAATTATCCCAAGTGGTTATCTGTCTCTTTGAAGCCTTAATTAGTCTCAGGAAAAAGATTTATTAGATTTCTCCTTTCACCACTCCAGTCTACACTTATTTCCCCCAGGAGTCCATGACAAAAGGATGATGGGAAAAGTAGACATTTCAGCCCAGTCCTTCCCTCTTTATTGCCAGCAGCTTCGCTTCAGAGCCACGACCAGGCGGTATGGTTAGAAGAGCAAAGTAAATGAACGAAAAACTTGTATGGCATGATGGTAAAAATAAACAATGGCATCCACAACAAAACCCTACATATATGTATGTGTGGAGCTATATTTGTTGGCATTTGCATTTTCTCTACAGAAAAGGAAATATAAATATGGAAGATGGGCACCTTCCCTCATTTAAAAGAGATGAAAATTGAAGTACTTTGAGATATTTTGTTCAACCAATAAGATTTACAAAGATTCCAACTTGATCATGCACCCTGTTGGCAAAGCTGTAGGAAAATATTCCTATTTTGGAGACAGCACAGTATAAATTGGTATAAATTCTGTAGAGGTTAATTTAGCAATATCTATTAAAATTGCAAATGTATGTAATTTAGACCCAGCAAATTCATTTCTGAGAAATCTCCTACATAGGAAATCACACAAGCATCTGGTTATTCACTGCAGCGTTGGTTGTCATAACATTGAATTGGAAACAGTACATTATATCCATCAGTGGGGGACTGGTTAAAATACACAGCTTTCACACAGTAGAATACTATGCAACTATATAAAGATGTGTTCAAAACCTTATGTACTGATTTGTGTTAAAATGAGGAAGGATAAGAATATAAATTTTATTCATTTGTATTTACACAAAAAAATCTCTGGAAAGATACCCAAGAAAGTATTTTACTTGTGGGAGTTGGGGGACGAGCACAGGAGAAAGACTTCTCACTGTGTACTTTATAGATTCTTTCAAAAAATACTTTCTCTTTTGACAGTGTGGCTTAAAAATAATTAAGTTAATGGATGCTTAATTTTGGTGCAAGTTTGAGTAATTTAATAGTATTATATTTTTATTTCTTATAAATATGTGAAGACATGCTCGTCTCAGTGAAATACACTTCTAGGTAGACAGCTTCATTCTTGTACACCACTGCCACCTATGAGCCTCATCCTGAATTGCAAGCACGGCTGCATTCCCCCCCCCTTAAAAGGTGAATAAAAACTCTTGCAAGGAAGTATTATGAAGTTTATACTGATAAAGAGATAGCTAATGTCACACAAAATCTAACTTTATCTGCTATTCTTTCCAAAGAAAATAATAACCTGCACCTAGAAGTAATAATAAAGTATAAAGAATGAGAGGAAATGTTGCTTCATCACTAAATAGTAAGGTTTTTCAATACATTCACAAAGCATGACATTTTTGTTCAGTTTTTATATTAAACTCTGAAATAAGAATTCAAGGAACAATATAAATATGTAATAGACCTCACTGAGCATCCAAAACAAAAAGGGAAATTTCTTAAAACATAACATTGGAGTTTTTTGCCATTAAGTGTTCAAATTGAATGAACCAACATCATTGTGTTGAAGAAGAAATAAGCATAATGCTCAAGAAAAGACTAATGTTAAATGGAGCTGTATTAACATCGTGCTGGTACAAGCTTGCATTGATGAGAATGTTCGGCGTGCATGTTCAAAAGGAAAATCAGGAGTGAAAGACACTTACATCACCTAAGAACCCCTTTTTATGGCAGCCTGTCTTTTAGGACCTTCTGTCATTTTCTCAAAATTAATTCCTATTTGCTTTCCTATTTTTAAAACCATGTAACATAAAATCCCATGCTACCACAACCTGGCCACTGATTGATTGAATGAGAGAGAAAGGGACTGTCTTGCCCTGGAGCTGCCCCATGCTCTGGTCCAGTCTCTGAGACATGCACTTGGCCGATGAACAGAGCCCACATTCTAATAGCCCCAGTGTGGAGCCTCTGCCAGCAGAAGAAGCACGTAGGTTGTCATGCCCGACTTTGGAGCTACCCTCCAAGCAATACCAGTGGAAAAGAACAACTGGTGCCCAGATTTCTCCACCTGTCATTCTCAGGGAAATAATATAGCAGAGCTTACAGAGGACCCAGTGTCCGGGGGAGAGATGGTGTTGTGTCCACAGATCAATTGACTCTCAGGCTGACCTTCTTCCTGGCAGAAGGTAAAGTGCTAGTTTCATATAAGTTACTGCAGCTACAGGGTAATAAAAATGACATGTGCCAAGAGTGGTCTTATTCTTCGGCTGCTTGCCAAGCAAGAGGGTGTCGAGCTTCAGTATCCAAATTTCCTCCCGACTGCTTTTAGTACTAATGTATGCAGGTACTGCCTCCCATGGCTTCCTTTAACAAATATCTATTTAACACCTATTAATTGAGGACCTACTACGCTTCTCATTTTGCGCTAACAAATGAGAGTTAAGGGTTGGGGAAAAAAAATAGGTCCTATTCTAATTCTCTCTTCCAGTGCATGTAGCCATAAGCAGTCTCAACCTGCTGTTTTCCTGGGTAATTTTTTGGACACGTTGATAATAAGCTCCCTTAATGTCTAATTTGTATCCAACAT
The DNA here is from genome assembly GCF_014898055.3 of Talpa occidentalis. NCBI lineage: Eukaryota > Metazoa > Chordata > Mammalia > Eulipotyphla > Talpidae > Talpa > Talpa occidentalis. The sequence goes on along the minus strand of NW_023601543.1, from coordinate 60,635,066 downwards.
GCAATGCATCATTTCAAAGAAGATCAAGTTAAGCAGATAAAACATAATGACATTGGAATGGCGTCAGCGTAACAGATTTATTTGATATTTGCTATAATTTAAGACAATCATATTAGGCATGAGTGAGGTAAAGATGACAGAACATAGAGCTTCTCTTAAAGGAATTGCCTGTAAAATGAAAGGTTTACACGAAGAAGAAAGCTTGCCACTAGATAACACTCCAAACTAGGATTACAAAAGCATGAAACCCTAGGTCTAATCAGAGAGTGTGAAGCGCTAAGTAGTCCCTTCCCAGGAACTCAAGGAATTCCTATTGAATCTAGTCAACAAGATGCCTTGGAGAATAAGTCAGATGCCTTTTCCCAAGGCACTTAACTTATAAACTGTAAACAGCATGTTGGACTTTATAAAGCATTCTGTGCACTCAATGAATGATTTTTAATATTACCCCTACCTGGCAGCACATCAGTAACGTCCAAGAAGCCAAACATGGGCTAACCCAGAAGCCACACTATCGATGATAACTCTGCCAAGACACCAGCTTGCCAGTGCCAGGTATCTCCCAGGATGGGCAGCCACAAGGTCCATCAGGAGGGAGTGGCTTCTACTCCTGTCACCTCCTGGGATCTATTCTACAGCCAAAGGTGGAGGTCGCAAATGAGGCTATGCCTGCCCCCCATAGTGCCACTTTAGCTCCTCTCCCTTAGAAAGAAGATGGTGTCCTAGCGATGAGACAATAGTCCTCCAGGTTGTGATAGGATTCTGTATTCTCCTGACCTGCTTTGCTAATCCAGGGCAGGCTAACTCAGCAGTAGTGGTGGTGATGGAGAAAAAGAGATGGAAGAAACAGAAGGGAAGGCACAATATAGCTCAGCAAAAAAACAATAAATCATAACATTGGGGTAAATAGGGGTGCAAAAAAGGACTAGGAATGGAAGTAAATTTCTGGGTTTCCACCTGTGTGTGTTTCCTTGACTTGAAGAGTTTTACTGTTTGGGGAAGGACTGATGTGGGAGGACTTGACCTTGAGACTGACTGAAACTTAAAATCCTGATATGCAGGAAACCAAGAGGAAGCTCCCGCTGTTCTCCAAACTCTGACTTAACCTATAACTTTCATCTCTTCATCTCCAAGCCCATTTCTAGTCTTTGTTGTTACTGTCTCATGTCCCGGTGTTTCGTACTCATTTGTCATAAAGGTTGAATAACAATTCCACTACATTCTCAAACCAAAAGAACATTCTAATGTTGCTTGCTGTGCTAGAATGAAGGCTGGTCTGAGGAACCCAAAACTCTGTGCCTTCCCCTACCATCATTGGCAGTGTGATCTTGAGCAAGTCACTTGCCTTTTCTAGGACTCAATTTCCTCACTTCCAAATGAATGGGTGGATGTACATGCTTCTATAGTTCTATCCATTTCTAATATTCTTTAACTATATCCAAGTTTTTAGACCACAGCACCTGCTTTGGGGTTACAAATTCCCAAATACAATCCTGTAGGAAGAGTTCCTTCCTTATCTAAGAAGCTATTAAAAATATTCCAAACAAGTTCTAATGCTGTGCTTGAGGCAACACAGAAGGCTGAGCTGCAAGAATTTGCTCTGTGTTGAGTCCATCTTGGTGGCCTGAAATAAAAACAGCCCTTAACAACCTATTGACTCAGTGCTTACAATATACTAATATTAATATGGCTTATAAATTCATAATATGCTGTTAACAATAGGAAGCAGTTAACAGGTATTTAAACAGTTCTTATTTCTCTGAAAGCTGTCTTTTAATTTATAGGATTTCTTTCCAGTCTCCACCAAATGGGGAGGGAAAAAAGCTAATAGTAGCCAATAATGCTAGAATTAGATTTCTTTTTTTTAATGTAACTATAATTTTAAAAATTATTTATTATTTTTTTTAAATTTTGTATATTTTTACATCATTTTTCATTTTTGCACAATGTCTGCATTTTCATCTTGGATATAGTCCCCATACAATTCCCACCCCCCCTTGCTTTGATGCCACTTCCTCCTCCCGCTCCCCGTAGTGTGTCTCTGGTTTATAGTTGCTTGTTGATTTTGATTTTTACTTTATTATAATTAGTCTTATTCCTGGTCTCTTATTTAAGTTTTCTTTTTATTTATTTTATTTTATATAATTCTTACATAATTTTTCATTTTTGCACAATGTATGAATTTTTATCTTGGTTATATTCCTCCTACAATTCCCACCCCCCTTATTTTGACCCTAATCCCTCCTATACCCACCCTTCATAGTGTGTTTCTGGTTTATAGCTGCTTGTTGATTTTGATTTTTACTTTATTATAATTAGTCTTTTTCCTGGTCCCTTATTTAGGCTTTCTAAATTCCTCCTATGAGTGAGACCATCCGGTATTTTTCTTTTTCTTTCTGGCTTATTTCACTGAGCATGATCCCTTCCAGCTCCATCCATGTTGCTGCAAATTGCATGAGTTTATCTTTTTTGATTGCTGAGTAATTAGAATTAGGTTTCTTTAATTTGATGATGACACAGGCCAAATTCTGTGTCTTCTGCCCTTTTTGGTGAATGACCCTTATTCCTAAGCTGAGTTTGAGCCACAGGCCCTCATGCCTTTGTGGCGCCATTTGTGGCAGTCTGGTTTAGTATCAAGGAGGAAGATTGGTTAGAAGAGTTGTTTTCTCTTCAGATATAGAATCAAGATAGTCCTAGTAGTCAAGAGCAAGGCACTCTGCTTGGTCAAGTATCTATATAAGCTCTGTGTTAGGGGAGGAAGCCTTAGGCTGGGATCACCCCAATGGGTATAGCTCTTGAACCCTTTCCTGGTCTTCTGTGAGTTCCTATATATTCATTCTTTTTTCTTAATGGTCAACATGAATAACTGACTTTTAGAATACAAACCTTACATAAATTGGAAATGACCAGGTCTTGATTACCCATGTGTCAAGAAGCCAAGATACAGTTGGAATCCTTTTCTCTGGCAGTTTGGATTATTTCTATAAATCTAGCCAGCCCACTCAAAGCTGTGATTGATGTGGTGATGAGCTGTCAAAAAATGCTTAGGGGTGGTTTTTCTGTGGCACCACAAATCAATAGGCCTAAACACGAAGTTCCTTTCCATCCTTTCATCAACTGGGAATAAAAACAGGGAGAGAGGAAGTCACAGAAGTACAGAAGAGATGGAAGGATTATTTTTCCTGTTCAAAATCTGTCACTGCCTTTTCAATAATTTTGAAGAGCAAAATTTCAGAAAAAGAAGATTTATTTCTCTTTACGCATTTCCTCCTGAAAGGGGGTTTTATGTGAGGAATGAGACACTTTTTGCCTGTCATCTAGACTAAGACCCTTTGGAAAGAACGCTGGAAAGTTCTGAGATACCCGACCCAGGGGACCAGCCCCACCAAAACATATCTCATCCCTGTGGGAAAGAAAAGGTAGCCAGGTGTTCTGAGAACCTAGGTGCTCCTGTCATTTGACACTTGCCCTGCCATGAAACTCTGGCTTGGGCATGCACTCAGGAGAAGGGAGGTGAGCAATGTCAGCTCTGGGTACAAGCTCCCGTTCACCCTGGAGCCAAATGAGTTTGTTGGCTTTTCTTCAAAGTGTCCAGTGAAGTGTTTCCAAAACTGCATTTAAATCTCCTCACCCGCAACAACATTTTGGAATGGTGGGTAGTGATCTCACTTAACAGCTGTAGGGCCCTTAGTTAGAAATGGCGCATAAACAATAGTGGCAACTTTGTCATTCCATTCCCCATTCAATTTACCTCTTCTGCCCAATGGAGGGATTTGAACCTTGAATTCAGTCCTGCTGTAATCTGGAACACTTGTGGATGCAAACCAACATCAAAATGAAATCAAATTAAAATAGGGTTTCCTACTTTTTTAATAACTCTGAACTTAATTGGGCTGTTGGCTTTCTGTTTGAATTCTGCTGTGCTTAAACCACGCAGGCGACAGCTACATCTTTTGATGACTGGATTTCTTACAATGACTCTATTTGGCCACCTTTGGATTTCCAACCACCAAAGAAAAATTTAAATTCTGACAAAGAGTAATATTCCATAATTTTGGAGACATCACAGAAATGTACCAAGTCCCAAAATATAGTCTCATGTTTGTTTTTTCAAAAGGTTGGATTTCTTTGATTCTTCTTGGACATACTAAGAATGTGTGTATCTGTATTGAGAGTTGAGGATGGGGGATTTTTTCACTGAAGGAGTTGACCTCCTTTTCTAAAGTCAAGTAAAGAAGGCAACTTCAAACTTCAAACCCCTCTTCCTGGGATGGAATAGGAGAAATCAAGGAAAACCTCTCTTTCTGAAATTGTGCTATTTGAAAGTCTGCAGTGGTAGAGTTTAAACACCAAAAATAATCATTCCTCTTTCTCTTTCTTCTCTTTTGTTACTTCTACCGTGACCTGCTCTCTTCCTATTTTTATTCCTTATTGATGGACGGGTGGGAACAGACTCCATGTTTAGGGCTATTGTTGGTCTGTGGCAATGTTGAAAGGTCACCCCTGATCATTTTCTGACAGCTTATCAACTTTCTTGAATGTATTAACCTGTTGCCCTTTCATTTTTAAAGCATATTGCAATTGGTTGGATCATAGCTTAAAAGGAAATGCTGGAATCGAGCCAGGCCTTGGAAGAGAGAAAATTGTCTGAAAAATTCTTAGCTTTTGTGGAAAAAGATGAAGAAAAATATATCTACTGCAGATCTCATAGAGCTGAGGTTAAAGTTACTAGTCAAGGTTTATATCCAAATTTTGACATGAGGGTGAAATGGACCCCAATTGGCTGAATTCCTGATTATAGGCATGGAGGGTATATTGCCAACTGAAGTTACCCATTCTTTGAATTTTCTGAGTCAGCACTCTGTCTAACAAGAAAGTAGTTGTTCCAGACTGGGAACCCCATTCAGGGTGTTATTTTCTGACCATTGAAAATGGGTGCAGGGGGCGTGACTCTCCGTGGTATATTCTCACCTTTCAGACTCTGAGATCCTCTGACAAAGGAAGGGGACAGTGAACATGAACGCTGCCAACAAACTGTTGCTGGGACATGAGAAAAAGCTGTGCAGATGTGGAGGCAGCTGGCATCAGAAATAATGCCATCGGCATAATCTTTCTCAAAATCTCAAACGTGTGGGTATGTGAATTCGCAGCATGCGATCTGCCCAGCCAAGCCAGCATGCCTCTCAGAACCAGCCTCTCCCACTCCTCACACACTGGCGTTTCATAAGGGTTCCCCACCCTTTGTCTTCTCCTGCACTTGAACACAGTTCACAGTTGCTGATCTGATGGGTGAGGAGTGGGTACTACCAGCTGGATGGTTGCCACTGGCAGGGGCAGAGAGGAAAATAGGAATGCACTTAATGTCCTCCCAAAGAAAACCTTTGATGGACAAAAGGGTAGTTGTATTTTTACCCTCTCCCTTCATGCTGCCAGGCGTCTTTAAATAGATCCTCTAGCCTAGGGACTTGTATGGAATAATTCATATTAAAACCCAAGAAGAGGCAGAGGAGAGGAGTTAGTTCTTTCTTCTCCTTCTTTTCTTTCTTTTTCCCCCCTCTTGTCAAGCTAACAGGAAAAGACTCATTTTCATTCAGCTGTGTTCATCTTTTTTCCTTCTGAGTCTTTCAATGAACTTTACCCAATTCAGAAAAGACCAGCAAAGCCCCCAGGTAAATGACAGGAATAGGACGCGGCATTGGAGGTTGCTCTTTAATGCCTTTTGGTTCCAAGGACATTAGCAGCATCGTTTAAGGATGCTGCACAGAGGGGTTATGCGAGGCTCTTAAATGGAAATGTCTAGAGGAGAAGTCCCGTTCCTTGCACTTGAAATTCATAGAACAATCTGGTGTTCTGTTAAGCAGGAAGAAAGGGAGGAAGGAAAAAGGGAAAAAGGAAGGGAGGGAGCGAGGGAGGCAGGGAGGAAGCTGAAGAAAGGAGGGAAGGAGGGAAGGAAGGAAGGATGGAAGGAAGGAGAAAGTCTCCCCCATTTTCCCAGTCATGTGCATTTTGAGTTCAGCTCAACCCAAGGTCCACGTCTCCCCTCTTCCGTTTAGCACGGGGGTTTCCTGCAGACATCCAGTCCCGTGCCGGCCAAAGTAAAAGTACTGTCTTCCCGTCTCTCTCCTCGGGAAGGGCAGACTGTGGGAAGAATGGAGAGAGGGGGCGGGACAGGGCCCAAAGATCCAGGGAGCTTTGTTTCAAGTCGCTGGTCTCTCCCCCAAACAGAGAATAGCCGCGTTTCTCTTAATGTAGGTCGAAGTGCACCCAGGCGTTCCCACAGCGCTCCCGCCCCCAGCCCGCCGCCGGAGATGCGCGGGTCACTGTGATGGTATGCTGCTGCCTGCCAATCCGGGTCGCGGCAGCCCGGCTCTGGGCAGCCTAAAGGGCAGCCGAGCCATGTGGCTGCTGTTCCCTGCGAGTGGGTTCAGACTCGGGGCTCCAAAAAGCCCCCCAATCCTATCGGATCCGAGGAGCTGCTGCCAACAATGACATCCTGGGAATACTATGGAGATGGGGAGACCTCAGAGGCGGTTGTCCCAGGATGGAACAGGAATCAGGCTGTCTGGAAAACAGGCAGAGCACAGAGCAAGCTCACAATGGAAGGAGCTCAGGCAGGGGAAAAGGGGCGGGGTGGGAATGATGGAGAGCAAAAGAAAAGAAAAGCCACATGCCACCCAGGAAGACTCCAGAGAGGGCGGAGGAGGCAGTGGAGAAAGGACTTGCAGGAAACTAGTACCCAGACATGGCACTGCCAGTCTAGCTGGATTCTTTTTGGAATTAGATTATGCGAAAGAAAGAGGGGAAATATATAGCCTGCCAGCTGTTCAAAGGCTTACAACCTTGCTTTTATTGTCTGGGTAAGTTGGTGAGGTGGGGCATCAGAGGAATTCCAAACATACCATCCCAGAGAAATTTTAATATGTTCCACAGTGTCATACACGAAGAGGAAATGACAGCTGATCACAGCTAGGGCAGGCCACGGCAGTCTGCACCCTGGAACTCACCAACCTCACGTGGCTCTGCTTCCCCCTTTGCTTTAGTGCTTCTCAGTCCTTCCACCTGCCTCCACATCCCTTCTGCACTCACTGGCTCAGCCGAGGGCCTGGACAAAGCAGCAGTAACTGACTAGTATAGGAAGAGGTGAGAGTGGGCTCAAAGGTCACTGGCCAAGAAGCAGGAGTGCCGTTTAGGGTGAGTTAGCCACCTCAGGGTGTCAGAGGCATTTTAATCCAACCACAGGGGATTGTCTGCTGATCAGGAATGAGTCAAGGACCCCGGTGATGCTGTCCTAAGGGTTTTCCCCAGTAACTGGCCAGCATGAAAAGTCATGCAACTGGATGATCTGAAACCGTACCTGCTCTGTGTGGCTGACACATGTGCACCTGAGTTTGGGGAACGACTTATGGCAACTTCTTTCTAGGGGCCTCAAACTTAGGCCAGACCCAGAGGTCACGAGTGTCGATTCTGGTGATGAGACAAGTGAATGATGGGAGATGGTGACTACATCTTCCTCCGTGCTGGTCTCCAACTCGATGATTCATCGATTGTCCCTGATGTCAGCTGCTGAGTAGGTGACTCAGAGCCATCCCCAATAGAGACAGCACATGATCCTTTCCAAAGGGTGCTCAAGGGAGAAAGGACAAACTGCCCTTTTGCTAGGCTTCTCCTACCCAGGCAGAAAAGATCTGGACCACGTTAGCTGTGAGTGACATGGACCCAGGATTCAGTGACAAAGGTCTAAGAGGAAGCCCTTCATCATAAATGGAAATAAAACCCATGATAAGTGACAATCCTTTCAAGTAAATCAGGATATCAGCAAATATTTTAGATGGCTTTTTATAACAAAGAAGTCATTGACCAGTTTACCCTTTGGCAAAGTTCATTTCAGTTCCAAAATCTAACTGAAGATAGCACACTGACTGAGAATGAAGACATGAGACAATGTTTCATTCACCTTTGCATCCATCAGAACTAGCACAGTGTATTGAAAGAATAATGGAATGAATAATTAACCAGTAAGAATAACAGATTGAATTGTGAGTTCTTAAAGTATAGAAAAAAATGCCGGCCACCACTGTGGCTATACTCCCAAGAAATTCGCCACATTTTGCAAGGGCCCAGGAAAAGAAATGAGTTGGAAGTTGTTGAATGGATTGAAAAACGATTTATTTTCCCCTTGACGGTGTCATTGGCACTGGAATTAAGATTGAAATCTCCACAAGCAGGTTTCCATCTGTGGGTGTCAGCTGCTTGGGACACAGTCATCATGAAGGCCTCAGCCTATTCTCCCTTTACCTGAACCAAATGTATTTTAAAGTAAATGTTGCCAAGCATCGCATTTTGTGTTCAGATGTTCTCATATGACAATCTAAATAATACTTTCAGAAAATGGTTTTGATTCAGTTAAATTGTTTACAGTGATAGTTTTTAAAAATCCTGTAAAATTGTATAGCAATAGAATCCACAGTATTGGTCCAGTTTTTCTTGACCAGTGACTATCCCAAAGTTGTAAATACTCATTCAAAAGCCAGATTTTCATTCAACATGCATGTTAAGCTAGTTACAGTTATTAGAGAAAATCAGCAAAGCCCTCTGCACAAACTGCCTCCTAGTTCCACAGTGAAAACTGGTCAATAGGACCCCTAAAGTTTACTTTTCAGAAGAACTGATGAGAAAAAAATCGGCAAAGATTTGCATTTGGAATAAACGCACAGTTGAGAAGCATTCTGCAGTCCCCGCTGTATTTGGTTGACACCCACAACTATCACTGCATCTTAGGCGTCTCTCTATTTTCAAATGCACCTGGTATTCAATGTTATGTGTTGGAACAATTTGCCAATGCCAGCTCCTTGTCATGCAAATGCTCTGATATTAGAAATGAAAAGAAACATGTTTCACAGCGTCCCTATCTGTTATCAAGGCCAGTTGCAAAGAATGGGACAATGGGACATACATCGTACCAGATCCCTGTGCCTAATCTCAGCAGAGAAAGGAGTCTACCTCTTTCATGCAGGTTTACCTGGGTGCTTCAATGACAAGGAACCTCAGTGACAGGGTGTTTCGAGTCATTAATATTTCATGCACAAACTTCCCGTCCCTCGGGAGTTATGCCCAGGCCTCTGACAGCCCAATTGTTCATCCAAGGGAGAACGATATGCAAGAGCACTGAAAGAACCCTTGGAATGTTCCTCAGGTGTTTCTAAGAGTCATTCCTACAGGTCCTGGTCCCTGAGCCGGTGGGAGCATCCTTTCCCAGTCTCCGCTTGGATATTGTAGCATCAGTGGTGCTGCAGAGACAAGCAGACTACTAAAAATAACTCTTTGCAATAAGGCCAAGGCAAAAGGCATGCATTTCCTTGAACTTTTCGCCCAATCAAAATCATATAGTAAACCCATCCTGTCTCTGCAGTGCTCCTGACGCATCTATGGAAGCAAAGCCCTTGCTCGCTGGGAAAGGAGTGCAGGGGAACAGGATTTCTGCAGAGCGTGACACAGAAAGCTAGAAATAAATGTTGCCTATTGTTTGAAGTCATTCTCAGCACTCCGGCAGAGCCCTGGCAGGAGACCAGCAGCATACATAAGTAGTCATAAAAGTAAACAGTGCGCTTTTAAACTCGCAGGCTTGCCCACGTTAATAGTGCCCCCATTGTAAGTGGGATGAGGGCTGTGGGGAAGATACTGGGGCTCCAAGGATCCATGTCCGCGAAGGGGGTTGCTGCTTCTCAATCTCCTTCCACAGGGTCAAATATAAGAACCATTACAAAGTTACATCTAACTACGCAGAGTGAAAATAAAATCTCTTAAGTCAAACCCAAAGAGATTTTTCCAACCTCTCTGTGTGAGGCTCCCCTGCTCTGTCAGCGACTTCAAAGACCCGTTCATTTAAAACACACAATGCTAGCATGCTACAGATTAATGCAAATTAAATGAATGCAAATTTAAGTGGTATTTAAAGGTTGTCTCTTTGTCTGAGAGGAGGAGGAAATGCTAGGTTTGGAAAGAAGCAATTTCCTAGGCAAGTCGTCAGCGCTTGTTTTCCTGCTTACCTTGGGGGAAACGCAAGGCTCCTTTCTTCTCAGACTTTTCTGAGAGCTAGAAAGAGGTCCTGTTACTTCCAAATGCTTTTGTTCTTCTGTCCCTCTGTCACATGGCTTGCCTTTTATATTTGCAACACACAAAAGTTAGGACTGTTGTTTAAGCGACACAGGGAGAGAGAGAGAGAGAGAGGCAGGGAGAGAGGAAGAGAGAGAGAGAATGTCAAATGGAAAAGTGCCATTGCAGTCATATATCAATCAGGCGTGCGGCCGCAGCAGCGCACCAGCAAATGGGAATGCCACGGAAATGTGAGGCGCTTCTTATCAGGGACTCAGCCGCTGCCCACCGCTCGGCTCCCTTCCACGGAGCATCTTAACGATGGGAAAACACAGCAGCACAAGGACAAGGAGGGATTTTTTTTTTCCTTTCGTATTATGGAAATAATAAGGGGCTAAGTGAATACTCTGGATTTAATTCTTTTGCAAAGCATGTGGCTGCCACAAAGATGTGGTCCGCAATAATGACACAGTTTTGGAAATACAAAGACAGAGTGGCATTCTGTTTCACGATTTGGCAGCTGACTGGGATGAAGTTGAAATTCTAAGTAAGAGAGAGGAGAAAGATGGGAATCAGAATTACTTCTCAGGCAGTGCTGTTAAAGCAAGTGCAAAATGCTGCCCTATTTTATCACGATGCGTGTGGGTGGTGAGAATTCTTCTTTTCTGAGTTGTTCATCCATTAAATGATTTTTAGCAGCATATACATGATTAACTCCACAATGGCACTTTAATAAGTGCTTTCATCTGCATCATTTAGAAGAAAACTTTAGATCGGATTTAGAAACAAAAATGTGTAGTCCTTGACTCCTGTAGATATGGGAGAGGGAGACTAACAGGTAAGGCCAACCTACCACTTTACAGTTAGTAAAAAAAATGGTAAATGTAGCTTTGTGTGTGGGCTCAGTGCCTGCTAGTTGGATAATACTGTGGCACTACAAAGGGAAGTATTTCTTAATCCTTGTCCTTAAAAATTTTTAAATTAAGGTAGAAAAGCATCAGCACATTTTCTAGAATATACCAGGAACCATTGAGCCATTTATACTTTTTTATGTCAGCTAAACCCACGCCCAGAATAATTTTTTATCAACATCGATAAAGAATAAACTGAGAACATTAAAAAAAAATGGTATTTCACAGAAGAGTAAATTCATCTTAAAGCTTAGAAGAAAGTTTTCGTGGGTGCTCCACATAATCGTTGATGCTGAGACAGTCATGTTCAGCTGTATCACATCATTTATTAAATGATATTGATAATCACATTACAACTTTTCCACAGAATCGTTACTCCAGTCACAGATGTTTACAAGAGGCTGTCTTAAAATGTGCAGTTTAACCTCCACCTTTACTAAGAAGTTCTTTTTCTCTTCTCTCTCAGGAAAACCCTGTCTATCTGGAACCAGCAGTTGCAAACAGAATTCACCTACAAGGATAAAGCATAAATGACAAGTTCAAAAGCCTTGAAAGAGAATCTGGCACTTGGTCGATGAAGATATTGGCTAAATATCTTAAAAGCAGAAGATCAAATAGAAATTCAGTCTTAAAATGGAAATAATCTGAGAGGGGAAATGACTTGTAGCTGAGTAAGGGCCATGGAAATAGTCATGAACACATTTTCTGGCTCAGTTTTGTGGGCCAGATCAGGAGGAGGGAGGATAAACGCTTTGGCCACCAACATTTCAAATAGCAGAGCTTGATGTCCATCCACCTTTTCATTTCTCCCAATCAATGACGTGTGGCTTTCCCCACATATGCTCACCACTCCACCCTGCTATCTTTTGCCTTCGGGTTCTCATCGTCACTCTATCGGCTCTGAAGTAACATGAAAAGGTGCGGTGCTTCCTGGACGGAATTTTCCAGCCTTCTACAATCTGCCCTTCTGAAAGAGCACCACAGAAAAGTGTAAAGATTGCAAACACATTGACTGCTTGGCCACAGAAGATAGGCTGTCTCCCAGATGGAGCCCCACTGCTTCCTCCAGCCGTTATTCTGTCAGGGGTAGCGAAGAATACCATCTGCTGCCCCTTTCAAGAAGGAGGCTTTGCCTCCGCCCATTGGGCTCCAGAGAGACCATTCCTGAGCCTCCCAATAGGTATCTGGCAACAACGACTCTTTTCATCACATCACCCGGCTCTTTAGAAGGTCACTGTGCCACATGTGGTGACTTTACTGGCCATCATTAAGCTGCTGAGAAAAAAAAAGGGGCTCCTTTAAATCCCTATCTAGACAGAAAGAGATGAAAATATTCCTGCTGGTATTTTATGTGCACTCAGGGTGGGAAGAGTTTGGAAAAGAAGGTGTCTGTCAGCTGGGTGGGAAATCTTTCAAAGGACCATCCCTGAGCCCTTTATTTCTAGTCCCATTTTCACATTCTCTCTTTCTTGGTAGCTCTAGTGGGTATTTATAGAACTTTTCCAGCATCCAAACATCCTTAGAGGGATGGGTAATCCCAAGGCAGGTGGGAGGCAGGACCTGCCTCCTCACTGTAGGCCCTGAAGGGACCAGGTGCTTCCTCTCCCCAACTCAGGGCAGCTGGAGAGACAGTTGTGATGAGGCCTGGCTCAGCATATGTCTATACAGGAGAGAGGCCAAGGCCCACAGACACTCAGGGATCAGTCCCCCTGGTGGCACTGGGGAGTCTGGAGGTCACAGCCACCAGTATGGGGACGGCAGTGTCCAGCCACACGATGGTGGTTGTTCTAGGGGCGCAGGGGCCTTCCATAATGGAATCCTTAGCAGTCTGGTCTTGTTGACTGAACCCCTCTTTACCACCATTTTGAGTCTGGATCCCCAACTTTCCTGACGATTCCGTGAGCTGTCCTACCCCCCTCACCACACCCACCAGTATCCTGCCAATACATTCCTTTCTGCTTTAATTAACTAGAGACCATTTTTGAGGTTAGTGACCAGGAGTCCTGACCTGAACATTACATTTTCCAAATTTAGGCACGCTAACATCATTAATATACAAGTGGAAATGTGGACTCTACTTCCTCTTAGCTACTTTTCCAAACAAACAAATGGCTTCAGGGTTATTATCAGTCTGCTAGAGTCCCTGCTATAACATTTTGAAAGTAGAAAATTCCTATGTATGTATATAACAAGATCCATAGCTCATATATGCAAGTACCTTACACCCACTGAAAGCAATAACTCTTGACATCATAGCTGTATGGATCCAGATAGAAGTGTGTGTGTGTGTGGTGTATGTTGTGTGTAAAATCCTAACATGCCAGCATAGTCTGTTAGACATGGTTTCTAATTACCTATGAGAATACTAATCTTGACTGTCCTCATGAATATAAACATTCATTTAAAAGTACCTAGTAATAGGGCCTCCCCGGTGGCGCAGCGGTTGTGCGCTGGGTTGCGAAGCTGCCCGCGGCCTCTGCGGCGCCGGTTCGATCCCCGGCTGCTCCCCGGCCACCGGAGGAGGGTCCCACATGGTGCGCAGACCTCTCCTGCCGCCCGCTGCTCCCCTCAGCAGTGTACTTCGGTCCTTCTGCCTGCTCTGCTCCCTGCTCTGGCTCTGGTGAATTCTCTCACCCTCCCGCGCTTCTGACTGTACCCAGTGCATGTATAAACAAAAAACAAACAAACAAATAAATAAATCATAAATAAAAAAAATACATGCCTCTAAAAAAAAAAAAATAAAAAAATAAAAGTACCTAGTAATAATAATAGCAACTATTAAATGAGTATTTACTCTCTGCTGGGCTCTGTGTCAAATATTCTACAAGCATATATTTCTTTCTGATACTCAACAATCTGATAAGGTAAATACTATTATTCTTTATTTTGTAAATAGAGAACTTAAGGCCTTGAGAAGTTAGGTGACTTCCCTGCGGTAAATACAGAAAGCAACTGGCAGACATGTGCTCTGGTTTGTCTGTTTCCAAAAGGCCATGGCTTAGTCACTACCCATTCACCAGAAATTCACTTAGCTGTGCTTTTATAGTAATGATTTGATACTTTGCAGGGGCATTAATAAAAGAAGGACCTGGATCCAGTTCTTAATGTGTTTATAATACTGCAGGAAAGAGACAAAAGTTGGCTTATGAAAAAAATGCAAGGGAGAATGTGACCAAGGCCACGAGAAAAGCAAGAGTTATAGTAAGATCAGAGTTGGTTCGTCCAGGAAAATGCTATTGGATGTGGGCTTCGAAGGTACAGAGTGCAAACCAGAGGACAAAGTGGAGTTCATGGAATGACACACAGTCAGGTGTTTTGCTGAGTCTGAGCCTACACTATGGTGAGCCAGAAGGATGTGGAGAGTAGAGGAAGAGCAGGCTAGGAAGTGGGGGTAGGTGAAGTTATAAAAAAGAATGGAGTGGAAATGCATCTGAGACAAAAGAACTTATGTTAAATAGAAGACTGAGGCAAAAGAACCTAAAAAAATTGCAGAGCAGACATGCATACCGGACTTTCATTCATCCGTACACTCATTCAACAAATATTCTTTGAATGCCTCCTACCTGTCAGATGTTGTTCTCATTCTGGAGGCTCCAGCATTGAATGAGACAGACAAAGTTTCTGTGGTAATGGTGGAAGAGTATGTCAATAAGAACACTTTCAAGACAAATAACAAAATGTTTGAGTATGAATGACTTAAAACATAAGGGCATCTATGTGCTCAGTCTACTGAAGGACAATTACTGGATAGTTTCCCTGATTTGCAGTTATTTACCAAAGGAAACAAACTGGCAAAACACAACAAAATTAATTCTTAGACTCTGTGAAAAATACACTGCTTAGCTCAGGGAATGGGGGGAAAGAGATAGGGCACTGGCACTGGAGCTTTGGTGAAGGGTGAATGAAGCATGTGCACATATTGAGGTATGCAGTTGTACTCCCAAAGTTATTTAGCTATGTAAGTGATCGGAAAATTCATAAAATTTCAGGAAAAAATATGGTGCTCAGTCATGAAGCAGAATGTGGTAGAGTTGGTATAGTAACTATAGTACCATGTAGTACCATGAAAAACTCAAGACCTTTTCATTTTCATCATGCTCAACATTGTTTGCTTCTGTTCTTCTCTAGCAGGTCATGGACACAAATGGCTACTAGAATTCCAGAAATCATATCTAAATTCATGAGTCCAGATGGAGGGAAGAAAGAGCTTTCTCTTTGTTTGTTTCGTTTGTAATCAGGAGGAAAATCTTTCCAGAAGCCCCCAGGCTTCCCCTTATATTCCATTGACCACAACCTAGCCACATTTCTAGCCCAACAGTGATCTCTGCAAGGGAAAAACAATAGCCATGCCTGGCTTGGAGTGGTCATGATTCATGCCCTGGGCCTGGGTCCATGGCAAACTGGACATAGACTTTAGTAATGAAAAAGGATGAATAGTAGTTGGGTAGAAAACCAGTAATATCTTCCACAGGGAGAGAGACTATATATATAAATATTAGGTGACCTCAGTGTATGAGAAATGCTATGAGGAAAATGAAATAATAATGAGATAGAGAATAACTGAGGTAATTTAGGAAGAAGAGTGAGTTAATAAGATGACCAGAGTTGGTCTCTGTGGAAGTAACCTTTGATTTAAATGTTAAGAACTAACTTGGTAGTAGAAATGCCAAGGGGACTGGAACAGAGCGAATGGGAAGAGCGGTAGGAGATGTTGGTCAGAGATAAAAGCACATAAGTTTTATTGGACAGTGTAGGGAGTTTGGGGTTTTGTTACTGGTTGAATTGTGCTAAAAGATATGCTAAAATCCTAACCTCCAGTAACTCAGAATACAACCTTATTTGGAAATGGAGGCTTCACAGAGATAACCAAATTAAAATGAGATCATTAGGATGGGCTTCCATCCCATATAGCTGGTATTCTTATAAAAAGGCGAATTTTAGACAGAGAGACAGACATGGCACAGAAGGATGATAATGTGAAGATGCACAGGAAGAAGAAGACCTGTGACTGGAATGATGCATCCATATGCCAAGGAATGTCAAGGATTACTGACCACCAGCAGAAGCTAGAAGACACAAGGAAGAATTTTTTCCTAAAGCCATCTGAGAAAACAGCCCAGTTGACACCTTGATTTCATATTTCCAGCTCCAGAAATATAAGATGAGAAATTTCTGTTGTTTTAAACCACTAATTTTTGGTACTTTGATACGGCAGCCCTAGGAAACGAATATACAGTTTTGTTCACAATTGGATGAAATCAGTGGTGAATTCAAAGCAATTATTCCAATTTTTAGAAGCTCACTCTGCATCATATGTAGAGATGGATCACAGACTGATGAGGAGATGTGAATGGACAAAGAGTAGAAGGAGAGAGGTCACTGTACTCTTCCAGGTAAGAGAAAGTAGTGGCTTGCACTAAGGTGAGTAGAGCAGGTGGGGTGAGGTGAACAGACTTTGGATACACTTTGAGGATAAAAAGATATAAGATTTTTTTTCCAAGTTAGATGTGAGAGGTGACAAAAATAAAAATCCATAATGATTTCTGCACCGTGGTGGACTGAGGGAAACAGGTTTCATAAGAGATTGGGCTAGAATCATTAAATTCCATTTGGAACAAACTCAATTTGACACTCTTTTAAGACATACAAGTTGAAAAGCAGAGAAATAGTTGTGATAGGAAAGTCTGGATTTCAGGGGCAATTTCAAAGCTGGAGTTATACACTTGGGGGTTGTCAAACTATGAAAGGTATTTAAAGTTTGGTAACTGATTGAGATCACCAAGAGCGAGACTGTAGCTAAGGTTGAGGGAGTAAGATGAGCCCCGGAGTGAGATCGAAAAGAAGTGGTCAGAGGTAGGAGAAAACCAGAGGAGTGCCTTGTCACCAAAAAAAAAAAAAAAAAGTTGCCACCAAAAAAGAAAAGTTATGTTTTTGCTTTTTTAATCATAGAAATCTGTTGCCTAAGATGAAAGAAAAGGCACTTTGGCACTCAGCTTCTGCTTTTCAGTTCTAAAACTTACTAAAGAGCTTTAAAAATACTGCTGCCCAGGCCTCATTTAGGCCAATTAAAGCAGTTTTTAGTGGGGGGGACTGGGCATTTGGCATTTTTAAAAACTCCCTTTTCAAAAGCTCAAAAAATTAAAAATAGAACTACCATATGATCCAGCAATATCACTCTTGGTTATATATCCAGATGAAATGAAAACTAGATCATGAAGACGTATCTGCACCCCATGTTCACTGCAGCATTATTTACAATAGCTAAGCTAGGGAAACAAACTAAGTTTCCATCAGTGGATGAATGAATAAAGAAGGTATCTAGGAATATTATTCAGTCATGAGAAAGCAGGAAATCCTGTCATTTAGGACAACATAAATGAGTCCTGAGGGCATTATGCTAAGTTAAATAGTCAGACAGGGAAAAGTAAATACTGTATAATATCACTTATATATGGAATATTAAAATGCTGAACTCTGAAAAACACCCTTGGGCAGGATAATTGGGAAGATGTTGGTCAAAAGGTACATTCAGTTGGAAATGAATGATTTCTAGATGTCTTATGTATGGCATGCTGATTATAGCAAATAATACTGTATTGTACACTTGAAAGTTGCACAGAGAATGTATCTTAAATATTTTCAACACACATAAAAGAAATGGTAACTATGTGACATGTTAGAAGTGTCAGCTAGCTTTGGTAGTAATCAGGTTTCAATATATAAATATATCAAATCAACATGTATGTTAAAATTGTATAGTGTTGGGCCTCCCCGGTGGCGCAGCGGTAGAGCGCTGGGTTGCGAAGATGCCCACGGCCTCTGCGGCGCCGGTTCAATCCCCGGCTGCTCCCCGGCCACCGGAGGAGGATCCCACATGGCGCGCAGACCTCTCCTGCCACCCGCTGCTCCCCTCAGCAGTGTACTTCGGTCCTTCTGCCTGCTCTGCTCCCCACTCTGGCTCTGGTGAATTCTCTCACCCTCCTGTGCTTCTGACTGTACCCAGTGCATGTATAAACAAAAACAAACAAACAAGCAAACAAATAAAGAAAAACATGCCTCTAAAAAAAAAATAAAATAAAATTGTATAGTGTTATATGTCAATTATATCCCAATAAAACTGGGTAAAGAATAAGAAAATGAAGAATAGAAACAAACAAACAAATAAAATCTCTCCTTACAACATCAAAGGCATGATCCATTCAATAATTGCAAGAACTTTCTTTTTACAAAGAAGTCTTAAATGCAACAACAAAAAAGAAACTAAAAATTATTAGAAACAATAAATCAGCACACTTAAGTAGCAGGCTACAAAATCAATATGCAAAAGTTTGCTGCATACCTATATTCAAACAGCAAATCAGAAGAGAAAGAAATCAAGAAAGCACCCCATGTATTTACACCATGTACCTAGGAATAAACTTAATGAAGCAGGTGAAGGAGCTATACAATGAAAACTATAAGACATTGTTAAAAGAGATTAAAGAAGTCACAAGGAGATGGAAAGACAGCCCATGCTCATGGATTGGAAGAATTAACATTGTTAAAATGGCCCAAAGCAATACACAGATTTAATTCAATCCCTATAAAAATTCCAATAGTTTTTTTCAAGGAAATAGAGAAATTTGTATGTAACCACAATGACCTCAAATTGTCAGAACTTCTGAGAAAACAAGAATGGTACTATTAAGCGACTAGACTTCAACATATACTACAAAGCAATAGCAATCAAAGCAGTGTGGCACTGGAATAAAAATATACACACAGACCAGTGGAACAGAACTGAAAGCCCAGGTATAAACCCATATTTATATTGGCAATTAATTTATGACAAGAGTCAAGAACATACACTAGAGAAAGGAAAGTAAAAAAAAAATTTGTTGACAAAATGGACAGCCACTTGGAAAAGAATGAAACTAGATCATTGACATGTACACCATACACAAAATTTACCTCAAAATGGATTAAATACTTGGATGCAAGGCCTGAAATCATAAAAATACATAGGAAAAAAAAAACAAAGGCAAAACACTAAATGACTTTAGTGGCTTTAGTGATGTGTTTGGGGACTCAACTACAATGACAAGGGAAACAGAAGCAAAAATAAGCAAATGGGATGACATGAAATCAAAAAGCTTCTGCACAACTAAGGCTACATTAAAACATAAGACACCTTACTGAATGGGAGAAAATATTTGTATATCATATATATGAGAGGGGGCAAATATCCAAAATTTACAAAGTCCTCATACAACTCAACGAAAAGAAAACATATGACCCAATTAAAAAATGGGCAGAAGAGCTAAATAAATACTTCTCCAAAGAAGATATGCAGATGGACAACAATCACATGAAAAATTCTTGTTATCACTTACTATCGGGGAAATGAAGATCGAAACCATAATGAAATACCACCTCATACCTGTGAGAAAAAGCAAGTACTGGAAAGGGTGTGGAGAAAAAAGAACCCTAGCACATTGTTGGTGGGTATGTATATTGGTCTAGTCTCTATGGAAAGCACTATGGAGGCTTCTCAAAAATATTAAACATCGATGTACCATATGATGCAATAATTCCACTCCTAGCTCAAAGAAGGCAATAACTCTAAGTTTAAGGGAAATATGCACTCTTATGTCTATTGCAGCACTATTCACAATAGCCAATTTATTGAAACAAATCTAAGTGTCCAACAACAGATGAATAGATAAAGAAGCTGGTCGTCTATAGACACAATGGAATATTACTCAGCTATAAAAAAGGTGAACCCATGTTTTTTGTAACTACATGGATGGAACCGGAGAACATTATGCTAAATAACATAAGTCATAAGGAGACAGATAAATACTGCTTGACTTCACTCATATAGAAAATATAACAAATAAAGCAAAAGAACAGACAAAACCAAAATGAAGCAAAACAAACGTGAGTGAGCTGACCACCGAACTGCGGCTACCAGAGATGGAAGGTGTGGGGAGTTTGACAGCAATGATGGGAGCCAACCCAATGAACTATGGTGGAGGGTTATTGGTGCTTTTGTGGTGTGGTGTGTTGTGTTGCAGTAACATGTATTTGTAGAAGTGTGAACCTGTATGCCTAAAACATATAGCATTGCAAATTAATGCTACCTTGATAAAGGTAATATTTAATTTTTATTTTTTTAAAGATTTATCCACCTATGCATACAAGAGCTGGGGTACAGGCCAGAGATGAGGGGGTAGGTGGGTGAGAGGATCCACCAGAGACAGAATGGGGAACAGAACAGGCAGATTGACTGAAATATACTGCTGAGGGGAGCAGCGGGCAAGAGAGGGGAAGTCTGCTGCACCATGTGGGTTGCTCCCTGGCCGGCCAGGGATTGAATTCATGTTGCAGAGGCTGCGGATTGCCTCATAGTGCTGTGCTTAACCCCTTGTGCCACCAGGGAGGCCCTGATAAAGGTAATTTTTAAAAAGGAAAGAAAAGGAACACCCAGATTAAAATCTGGACAAAAGATTTGAACAGATACTTCACTAAAGAAAATATATACATTGCGACAAAGCATAGGAAAAGATGATCCATATCATATGTCATCAGGAAAACGCAAGTTCAAAGAGATACCACTACACATGCATTAGGATGACCACTAGGAACTCTCATTCATTGCAGGTGGTCATGCACAATCATTCATAGTCATTTTGGAGGCAATCTGGCAGTTTCTTATAAAACAAAACATACTCTAAGCACAAGATCCAACAATTGCACTCCTCAGTATTTTCCCAAAGAAACTGAAAAGTTCTGTCCACACAAAAACCTGCAAACAGATATTTATAACAACTTTAATCACGTTTGCCCAAAGTTGGAAACAAGCAAGATGAGCTCAAGGTCGTTGAGTGGATAAATAAACTGTGGCACATCTGACAATGGAATATTGTTCAGTGATCTATCAAGTCATGAAAAGACATGGAAGAATCTGAAATGCATATTACCTTACAATTTTATATGCAAATTATACCTCAATAAAGTTGAATTTCTAAAAATGATGTTATTAAGTGAAAGAAGCCAATCTGAAAAAGCTACATATGGTATGATTCCAACTATATGACATATTGGAAAAGCAAGAGTATGGAGACTTAAAAAGTTCAGTGGTTGGGGTAAGGGAAGGAAGAATAGGTGTGGAACACAGAAGATTTTTAAGGCAGTGAAAATATTCTTCATGGTATTATAATGATAAATACACATCATTATACATTTGTCCAACCCCATAGAATATGTAAGACCCAAAGTGGACCCTAATGCAGACTAAGGTTTCAGGTGATAATGCTGTGTCAATGTCTGTTCATCAATAGCAATAAGTGTACCATCCTGGTGGAGGATGTTGATAAGGAGGGAGGTTATGTGTGTGTGAAGACAGGGGAAATATGGGAACTCTTTATTTTCCTCTTGATTTTGCTGTGAACTTAAAATTGCTGTCAAAAATAAAGTATTTAAAAACAACAAACTGACATCCCCCCTTTGCCCCCACAAAATATTACCTGATTAAGAAGATAGACTCACAGCAAAAAGGGAACAAAAACAAAACTTCCCAGGCAATTCTAAAAGTGCAGTTAGAATTAAAAACCTCTAGTCATCATAACTGAACCCAGTAAATCAATCCAATTAACAATTTCAGAATGTAAATTGAAGCTAACGAACTACTATGTATGTGCTATTTTTATTGAATAATCTTTTTTGGCATCTTTTCCAGCATTTTATGAGAATCTTCAAAGCATTGAGAAGACATCTTTTTCCTTACACCATACTGAAAATCTCATCAAAGGCATAAATCAAGGATAATTTTTGGTGTGTAAAAAGATGACAAAACAATAAAGACTTGGCTCTAAATTTAAGCACCTTTTGAACTTCTTAAAAATCACTTGAAGAGTAAGTTTACTGGTGTAATAGAAAATTTAAGATTTTTATCTAGCTCTTTTCTTTTAAGTTAATTCTACTATCCATGAGTTATTTCATAAAGGTAATAAAATTATTTTATATCCAGAATTAAAAATGTACAGCTTCAAAAGAAAAGAAAGAAAATTTGAGAAAAGAGAACTTATATTTAGTGAGGAAACATATCTTCTAGCAAAATGTCTAATCTTGCTTCATTATGGTTCTAAAAATAACCCTTCCTTGTTTAGGTGAGAAATAAAGCTATTAAAATCATCACTTAGTACTATGCCAAACCGATAAGGGGACTCCATGCTAAAGGTAAGGACCCCAAAGTCTATTTTATGTCAAAGGTCTTACTCCTCATTCCACAGGACCCCTCAATACTATCTGACACAAAGGAACAACTCCCCCTTAAAATTATTTCTTCCCTTTATGTTCCTCACATTAGAGGATCTACTCTCAGCCTGGCATCCCTTTCCTTCATGACCTCGATTCTTTTCTCCACTAACATCTACCTGAGTGATTATCTAAATCACGACTCAAATGTTACCTTGAGGTCAATTTCTGTTCTCAGCTTTCTTTCTGAACTTCAAGGCAAGAATTGTCTCACCTGCTGCTCCCCTCAGCAGTGTATTTCAGTCAATCTGCCTGTTTTGTTCCCCACTCTGCTTCTGGTGAATCCTCTCACCAATACCCGCACACTTTTAACATGTACGTCAGTTCTTGTATGCATAAATAAATCAATCTTTTTTAAAAAAGAATTTTCACTTATTCCCAAGAAATCGCCATTTTTTTCCCCTAAAGGAACTTTTTATTAGGAATCTGGGATGAAACACTACTCTTTTTTTCTTAATTTTTTTTTCACATCATTGTTCATTTTTAAACAATATTTGCTTCCCCCACCCCCTCAGGTGTAGTCCCCATAGAGTTTCCATCACCAATGCACCCATGCACTGTCACCTCAGTCCCCTGTGCTCCTCCCTCCCTCCCTCTGATCCCTCTCCCTCCTCCTCCCCTGCAGGATGTCTCTGATATATAACTGTCTGGTTTTGCTGTTATGTTTTATATTGTTATTATTTTTTTACACTGATGTCTTATTTGGTTTCCCTATATTCCTGCTATAAGTAAAACCATCCGATATTTTTCTTTTTCTTTCTCACTTATTTCACTGAGCATAATTCGATCTAGCTCCATCCATGTTGCTGCGAATGGCATGAGTTTATCTTTCTTGATTGTTGAATAATATTCCATTGTGTATATATGCCACATCTTCTTGATCCACTCATCTATTTTGGGGGCATTTGGGTTGTTTCCATGTTTTACCTATTGTAAATAGTGCTGCTATAAACATAGGGGTACAGGTGTTCTTTTGAATCAGTGTTTTTGTGTCCTTTGGGTAGAGCCCTAGGAATGGAATTGCTGGGTCATATGGTAGCTCCATTTTTAGTAGACTGAGGAAACTCCAGACAGCTTTCCATAGTGGTTGGACCAGTTTGCCCTCCCACCAGCAATGTAGGAGAGTTCCTTTTTCACCTCATCCTCCCCATCATTTGTTGTTGCTTGATTTTTTGATATGTGCCATTCTTACTGGTGAAGGTGGTATCTCAAAGTGGTTTTGATTTGCATTTTCCTGATGATAAGGGTTGTTGAACATTTCTTCATATGCCCGCTGGCCATTTTCATTTCCTCTTTGGAGAAGTGTCTTTTAAGTACTTCTGCCCATTTCTTGACTGGATTGTTTACTTTGATTTTGTTGAGTCATATGAGTTCTTTGTATGTCTTTGTGATTAAACCCTTATCAGCTGTATGGAGTGCAAAAATTTTTTCTCAATCAGTGGGGTGTCTCTTTGCTTTTGTTAATGTCTCTTTTGCTGTACAGAATCTTTTCAGTTTAATGTAATCCCAGGCGTTTATCTTTTCCTTGACTTTCTTTGCTTCAGGTGATGAGTCTTTAAAAATGTTAGTGAGTTTTTTCTATTTGATTCCATTGGTCTGTGTGTCTGTTCTTGTTCCAACACCATGCAGTTTTGATGATTATGGCTTTGTAGTATAGTTTGAAGTCTGGGAGTGTGATGCCTCCATTCCCTTCTTTTTTTTTTTCAGGAGAGCTTTGGCTATTCGGGGTTTTTAGTGATTCCATATGAATTTCATCAATAATTGTTCTATTTCTTTGAAGAATGACATTGAAATTTTGATTGGAATAGCCTTGAATCTGTATATTGCTTTTGGTAGGATGGCCATTTTAATAATGTTTATTCTTCCAATCCATGAGCAGGGGATGTCTTTCCATTTCTTTGTGTCTTCTTCTATTTCTTTTAACAGTGTTTTATTAAAAAAAACTAGCAACAACAAATATTGGTGAGGATATGGAGAAAAAGGAACTCTCCTGCACTGCTGGTGGGAGTGCAAACTGGTCCAACCACTATGGAGAGCTGTGTGGAGATTTCTGGACCTACTAAACATAGAGCTTCCATATGATCCAGCAATTCCACTCCTAGGTATTTACCCAAAGGACACAGAAACATCAATTCCAAAGAGCACCTGCACCCCTATGTTTACAGCAGCACTGTTTACAATAGCTAAGCTTTGGAAACAACCCAAATGCCCAAAAATAGATGACTGGATCAAGAAGATGTTGTCCATATACACCATGGAATATTATTCAGCATTCAAAAAAGATAAACACATTTAATTTGCAGCAACATGGATGGCACTGGAAGGGATCATGCTCAGTGAAATAAGCCAGAAAGAAAAAGAAAAATACCAGATGGTCTCACTCATAGCAGGAATCTAGAAAACTTAAATAAGGGACCAGGAAAATGAATAACTATAAGAAAGTGGAAATCAAAATTAACAAAAACTATGAACCAGAGACACTCTATGGGGAGGGGAGGGATTGGGGTCAAAATAAGGGGGTTGCAATTGTATGGAGAATATAAAAATAAAATTTATTATAAAAAAAAGTTACTGAGATGTATGTCTTATAGTGTTTTACCTATATATCCTTTTACATATTTTATGTTTTCAGGTCTTATGTCCAGTTCTTTTATCCATTTTGAGTTGATTTTTGTGCACAGTGAGGGGTTGTGGTCTAGTTTCATTCTTTTGCCTGTGGTGGCCCAGTTTTTCTAGCACCATTTATTGAACAAACTGTCTATGTTCCATTGTATATGCTTTGTTCCTTTGTCAATGATTAGTTGTCCATATAAGTGTGGCTTTACTTCTGGGCTTTCTATTCAGTTCCATTGGTCTGTGTCTGTTTTTATTCCAATACTAAACTGTTTTAATTATTATAGCTTTGTAGTATAGCTTGAAGTTTGGAAGTGTGATACCTCCATTCTCCTCTGTTTTCATCAGTAGGGCTTTGGCTATTCATGGTTTTTTGTGGTTCCATATGAATTTCATCAGTATTTGTTCTATTTCTTTGAGAATGTCATTGAGATTTTTACTGGAATAGCATTGAATCTGTAAATTGCTTTTGGTAGGATGGCCAGAAGTCACTATTTAAATAGCCCACTGGCACCTCTCATTGCATATCCATAGCTCAGTGATACCACACCTGCCCCAATCTGGGAAATCATATGAGCTTTGCAATTTGGAGTAAGTTGGTAACGTCTTACAGCCTCAGTCACTTCATCTACTTCATGGTAAAGAAAACTAATTAAAGTGACTTGGTGTGAGGGTCATTGGAGACACTGAATCAACATTGTTTTAAATTTCAAAGATTATTGCTCTGTGTTGTCAGAGCTCTGCTAAAACACCTGAGGAAGTGGTGAACTCAGCCCCAGCTCTGCACAGGTGTGCGGCCTTTGTTTCCTATATTATCATACCTAGAAAACTACTGGCAGACTAGGAAGTGATCATTTTCTCCATAGAATGAAACAGAACTGTTTCAGTCATATTTAAACTTCAATTTCTTATGTGCTTGCTATAAAAAGAATAGACTCCACTGTCAAGTCTTATTTTCTCAAATTCTTAAATTTCACAGGATTAAGAAATATTCACTTCTTTTAATATAAAATGTGACATTCATTTAGAAATATATTTTTAATGAGGTTGGTAGGTCTCAGTGATCATGTACATACTACCTTCACTAGGAGCTCGACAAACTCATGTTAGGTCAGTTTTAATCCCGCTTAAGGTCAATTTCACACAGAAAGTATTATTGTGAGAGTTTGTACTGACAGCTTATAATTAATGTACACTTTTGAAGGGATGAATAGTCATTGACTAGATGTTCAAGGAAAGGTTCTATTTCTTGATCTTGTCCCCCCACACACAGAGATGATACCACTCATACTATTTGACACTTTATTTTTTCCCAAATGAATTTTTTCACAGATTGAGTAGTTTCTATGCTTCAAATGTATAACTTTTTTCCAATTAAGAAGGTTTGAAAAACATATTTGGTGGTTTAGGTCAAGAAAAAATAAAAATAGGCTTAGAAGTTTGCATGGTTGTTTTATGTGATGAATAAAGGCAACTTCATTTTATCCATTTACTTATTCAATCTGCATTTATTAAACACCTGTTAAGTGCAGAAATCTCTGACTTTCTTTACCAAATTGATGAATAATTATAGTTTCAGAAATATACTGATTTTCACAGATAACTGTGGAATTATTTTCAGAATTTTTTTTTCCCCCAGGCCTACTCATTCATTTAGTTGACAAATACTTTTTGAGCAGTACCAAGTCCTGTTTTTGGCTTTGGAGAAAGAGTAGTAAATGAGACAGACAAGGTTCAAGCTCTCATGAAGCTCAAACTCCATTAGGGAGACAGACAACAAGGTCATAGACAAATGCATGATATACTTTCAAGCGATGATAGGTACCATGATGAAAATAAAAAAGGATAAGGGGATGCAGAGTAAAGAGGAAGTAATTGTGTAGACTGGGTAACCAAGAAATGCTTCTAGGAGGAAGTGGTATTTTAACAGAGATATGGGTAAAGTAAGAGAAATCCAAGGGCTGAGAGAAGACCATTTTAGGCAGAGGGAATTCTGAGGGTAGGAGCAAGCCTGGAGTCATCAAGATGAAGAAAGGAGGCCTTTCTGGCTGAAGCAGAGTGAACCAGAGGAAGAGAATTATTGGCTATGAGCTGACGTCCCTGAGCTTTGAACTAAAGGGTGACATGCCCTGATTCATGTTTATAGAATTGATAATGATAATAATAATCCTGGGTCTTTGATGAAATAGGCAACCCAATTGGGAGGCCAATGCAGTGAAATGTGATTGAATTCTGACTATATTTTGAAAGCAGATCTCTTGCCGATCTCACTGATATTCTGCATTTATGGTTTAGGTGAGGGAGAAGAATTGGTGCTGACCCTTAGGTTTTTGCTATGAACAATCAGTGATTCATTGGCATGCCCATTAATTGAAATAGGCAAGATTAGAGGGTGAGTACAGTGGTTGTAGACGGGAGGGACAGAACCAAGAGTTCTGATTTGAATATAACAGAACATCTATTGTGCAACAAGGACAGCTGTTGTGCAGGCATGTAAACCAGGCCTGCAGGGACAGCACTCACTGGGGGAAAGGTGGAGATGGGATCAGGGCATATAGGGGAGTTCCTTATTGTCTCTCACGCTCTGGGGTAACTTCATCCTACACGTCACATGTGGGAGAGGGATGTGATTTTTGGGATTTGGGGATTTTAAGCTGAATGATTAGGGAAGAACCAGCTTGCTCCTCTCATATAGTGAGGGGTCTGAATATAATAGCAATTTGGTACAGTAGAACCATGTTCCATCTTTATCCTGTCAGCCCCTTTTCTGGGGTGATCAGGAACCAGGATATAATAACACGCTATAGCGGAACCTTGTTTCCTCTCTATCCTGTCAGTTCCTCTTCTGCTGTTTGGGAAGTGAGAGAAGGATCCAAGTGTTGCAGCTGCATGACAAAGAAACCTAACAGCAGGATTTACCACATTAGTGCTCATGATTGGAGAAACACCAGCCCCTTTCTGGGCATGCTGGGAGGGCTGAGATCCAAGCCTCATGGATCTCATGGTTGACCAGGATTGATTGTTTTAAGTACTAGGCTTGGCCAGTTTCTATGGAGACTTGTAGGAGACTAATTCCCTCTCTGCAGGGGATAATTTATGGGCAAATTAACATTTACCTCTTAGTAAAATTTTGGATTAAGTGGATAGTGGCAGTGACAGAATGTGGTTGGATTCTGGAAATACTCCGAATGTAGATTTCATGAAGAACTTGCTGGCTTTGTGATTTGAAGGGGTAGAGGGGAAAGGAGTATGCACAGGTTTTGATCCTGAAAGTCTGATTTAATCATGTTGTCATTGATAGAAATAAAAGTTGAAGGAGTGGGTGGTGGAGATGGAGGTCAAATTGAGTTCTGACTTGGTAATGCCTAGTGGAGTCCCAAACAGAGAGGTGGTTATCCTTGCAGCTCAAGGGAGAGATCTGGACAGGATATACATTTTGCAATCATCAATATTAATTGTCTTTTAAAGCCATAGAACTGGACCAGTTTAGGAGCAAATACAAAAGATAAAATGGCAGCAAACTGAACTCTACCTGGCATTTGTTAATATTTAGAAAACTGAGCAGGTCAAATGCCCACTTCTCCAGATAGAGTTTTGTTTGCCTATGCCGAGAAAAGAAGGAACATTCAAACATAATGTTATCTCAAAATCATACTTGTAATTTATTGCATAAGGCAGCCTGAGGTAGACTTGAGGTATCATGATTGAAGGTAACAGAAATATTTCTATAAACATAGATAAAAACATGATCAACATATGAATATTAAAAACACAGCTATCTCCTTACTTTGCAAAGGGAAAATTGTGTGCCTATGCAACAGAAAATTGACAAAATACCATTCTTTGCTTACTCTTACAGAGATTTCAATTAAAATTAGATAATTATTTCAAAGTTTTTTGAGCAGAGTTTGATTTTCTTTTGGATGTGACATTTTATACTACCTTTAATAGGGGTATATTTTACTCCCTCCTCATCTGAAACTATGGAACTACTAAATTACTGAACATTCTCCACTTTCTCTTTCAAAACTAATTTTCTCAGACTAATTCTTGAATTACAGAATGATAATGCTTCTGATATGTTTATTCCACTACAAATCACTCTTAGGTTCTTTCTTACTCTTTTTTTAAAAGATTTATTTATTTATGGAAGAAGGAGCTGGGGTACAGGCCAGAGGTGGGAGGGTGAGAGGATTCACCAGAGACAGAGCAGGGAGCAGAACAGGCAGATGGACCAAAATACACTGCTGAGGGGAGCAGCGGGCGAGTCAGGAGAGGTCCTCTGCACCATATGGGTAGCTCCCTGGCTGGCCAGGAATCAAACCCGCACTGCAGAGGCTGCAGGCAGCTTCACAGAGCTGTGCTCAACCCGCTGCACCACCGAGGAGACCCTCTTTCTTATTCTTGATTTAAAAATGCCACTGACGTATCCTCAATTTTTGGATTTAGAGCCAGGAATTGGTTATGGCTTAAGCGAAATATACTAGACATTAAATCATGATTAGTAATATTTAATCAGGAACTGAAAGAGTTTTGGTTGCTAAGAATGGAGCAACAAATCAAAATACTCAACAATATAAAATAGGGAACCATTCAGGTCTCTCTTTGTTTTAGCGTATTTCTTCCTCCCCAAATAAAAAGATCTTTTTTTAATACAAAATTGGAATTTAATAGATTTCAAAATTTGTCAGAAACAGAATACATGAGAGAATAGCCGAAATGTCTGGAAAAATAAACAAAGAGTACTGAAGGGTGTGGCAAAAGAATTAACTGCTCACCCAATATCTACGAACCTGTGCACGTTTCTCAGTCCCCCCTTGTCGTTGATACGATGTGACTACTTCTGGCCAGTGGGCAGAAAAGGAGTCACTTTTGGGTCAAACCATTTAGATCCCAAGTACAAACTATCCAGTTCTCTCTTCCCATGTGTAAACTACCTGGCGGTCACACATTAAGATTGTAGCATCACAACATGGAAACAGACTGTGTTGCTGGATCTCCACATGAAAGACAACTGACCTGCAGAGTTGCCTGGCCCACTGTGGAATTCATGAATATAAAATAAGTCTCTGTTCTTACTAAACTACAGAGATTTGAAAGTTCGTGATTTACTGTAGCAACACACACACACACACACAAACACACTCATATATATATATATATATATATATATATATATATATATATATATACACACACACACACACTATGTTATGTATATACTGATACAAAAGGAAACTTTTCTTAATGCATGCCACTAAATGGATGAATCAAGTATAAAAAGGTTCATAAATAGACTCAGGTTTAGAAGATTGCAATGCCTTAAATCAGTGGGTAAAGATGGATTACTGGTGCATGTCTCAGTTAATAAATTAACCCAAAACTCAGAGATTCAAAACAACAACAATCATTTATTATCTCTCAATTCAGTGGGTCAGAAATTCAGGAAGGTCACCATGGAAACAGATTGTTTTCTACACCACACACAGAGCTTAGGGCCTCAGCTGGGGCAGCTCAAATCTGAGGGCTGGAATCTCCTGAAGGTTCATTCACTTACAAGCCTGGGGCTGAATCTTGCTGTTGGCTGGACGCCTAGTTGGGACTATCAGCTGGAACACCCTGTCCACATAGCCTATACATCTTTCCAATATGGTGGCTAAGATTTAAGGCTGAATGTAGCAAGAAAGAGAGTCACTGTGCCTTTTGTGACTCAACATCAGACGTCAAACAGCATCACTTCTGCCAGATTCTATTGATCAAGACACTTAAAAAGGTTCATCCAAGTTTGAGGGGGTGAACAGGGATGCCACATATTGAGTGAGAAGTGTCAATGTAAAATTATAAGAAAGACATGGAGGATGTGATATGTATGGTAGTCATCTTTCAAAAATACAATTTTCCCTAGTACAAATGGGTGGGCAATTTGCTTTCTAAGATCTATTACCACTTTTGGACAAGCTACTTTTATGCTCTCCTACTATCGAGATGAGACAAATATTTTCTTATATACAGATATTATGGTTTGAACAGATTACAGGGATTCTAGTTAATAATTGTTAAAAGAATAAATGCATCAGATAAGCTTTTCTAAAATTGAAGACATTGTTCTTGGTAGACATTTCTCAAATTACATATGAGTATGCAGATACAATTATGCATTTTATCTAGTTAACTGGTATAATTAGAAGTAACTTAATTTGTGTCCTTCACTGAGATAAATTTAATGGTCAAAGTTTAAAAAAATTCCATACTAAAAATATTTTTGTTATAGAATCTGAAATAGAGCTTCAGGCTTTGTTTCATATGTCTATGCACTTTAGCAAATGAAAAACAATTTTCTGGGAGAATCTTGGTCTTGCTCATGGTTTCCCCATGTCTCTTTAAGGCAAAGGTAATATGGCTTGCCTATTCAGCCATGTACCATACTTATAGATAGTTCCTCACTTTTCACAAAAGGATGTCAACCCTACTCCCAAGCAATAGATCCTCTGCAACTGCAAAAGTATTCCAATATAGAATAGGATTACTGTCAGAACTTACAAGAGAGAGAATGCAGTCTCAAACTCTGTTGCCCCAATTGTAGCTAATAATTATATGAAGTAAGCAAAGTCTAGGGAAGATTACTCAAGGGATACAGAATCCACCCTGTAGCCAACACTGTTATTCCTCTACCCTGATTCCCTTGGATCCCTTTTAGGAATGGATACCCCACCCTAACCTCTGCAACTCTTTTTGGGATGACTGACCTCAGGTCACTGGAGCTACTTGGCCTGCAGGCACAAGAGCAGGAAGT
Organism: Talpa occidentalis; assembly: GCF_014898055.3. Lineage (NCBI taxonomy): Eukaryota > Metazoa > Chordata > Mammalia > Eulipotyphla > Talpidae > Talpa > Talpa occidentalis. The sequence continues at coordinate 60,603,359 of NW_023601543.1, read as the reverse complement.
ACCTAGGAATTTATATCACCCCACCCTATCCCTGGACCCCATGACCCTTAGTCAATGACTGATAGGTGCAAGAGAACAAAGCTCAGTTCTTTTGCACCAAGTCAAGAAAACTCTGAGTTACAGTTTCTCCTCCAGAGTTCCCTGCAAGATCAGGCTGATGCTGGGGCATCACCAGAACTCACACTCTTTCTTGGCTTCTTCCCCTCCTTTATCCTGCTTACCCACATTTTGTCAGTATCTCCTGAAAGCACTTTTAATATAAACCACATGTATAAGAGTCCTCAAATCAGGATCTGCTTCTGAAGAAGAAGATCTAAGAAATACCCATCTCTTCCAAAGCCAATGAGATCCCCAGATGATGTGTGAGCACTTTAAATTTCTTTTTTCTGAGGGAGTTCTATTAACTTGTTCACAAAGAAGTAAGACATTGGAATAGATCAAAAATCATGAAAGAAATCTTAAACCTCATCAAAAGTGAATTATTGAGTTGTTTTCATTTTTATAACAGTCCAGAGCTACTGAAATAATTCCAAAGCAGAGAAAACAGTGGATAACTTATAACTTATTTTATGGAAGCAAAACCACAATATCAAAAGCTGATAAAGATTAAGCACTCAGAGAAAGCTTACTAAATCACCTAGTAAGTATTTGGAAGCAAAACTCCTAATCCAGGATGGAAACAAAAAAGCAATACAAAAAAATGAAAGAGTTTATACCAGAAATGGTATAAAAGGTTTAAAATATTTAAAAATCTACATAATTTTTCACAACAATGGAGAAAAGCCAGAATTTCAGTAGATATCCCCAAATTTATTAACAGATGATAAATAACTACAAATATGTGTAGTAAACTGGCATTAGAAGAAAATTTTCATAACATAATAAATGGCATATTTTGCAAACCAACAATTTGCATCATTCTGATATACATTTCAAATAAAGTCAAGAATAGGATAAGGATGTATAAAATCATCACTCTTTCTCATTTCTCCTAAATTCTAGACAATACAAGAAAACAAGAAAAGAAAGGAGAGGTATAAATATTTTAAAGGGGACAATGTAGATGCTTTTTCAATTTTTACCTACCTTAAAGAAAATCATCTTTGAAAATGTTTTAACTACTAAAATGTGGTAGATAATAAGTAAATATTCAAGTATCAATACCTTTCATATATTAAAAATAAGTATTATTTATTTCACAAAATGAATGTGTTTAAAAATGAGTCAAATCATAAATGTGCAATACTGTGTAAAAAATATACTAAAAAGAGTTTAAAATGGAAAAACACACTATGTTTCTTGATTACAAACTTCATTATTATTAGTGTTAATTCTACCCAGGTTGCTTCTAAATGTGAATTTTCTAAATCCAATCCAATACCAACTTAACATTCTTGCAACTTGATAAAATGCCTTTAAAATTTATCAAGAAGAATAAACACGCAAGAATAACTAAGAACATTTTCAAAAGAAAAATGAGAAGGAACTTGAAACAAAATGTTGAAATATATTATAAAGCCACAATAATTTGAACAATGTGGCATGGGTGCAGGACTAGACAAACAATTCGAGGTAACAAAAATAGCCCACACTAAGCTAAAAAGCTTCTGTACAGCAAAAGAGACAGCAACGAAAACAAAGAGACACTCTACTGAATGGGAGAAAGTATTTGCACTCCATACATCTGACAAGGGACTTATATCAAGACCTACAAAGAGCTAACACAACTCAACAAACATAAAACTAATAACCCAATAAAACAAACAAACAAACAAAAATGGGCAGAAGAGCTAAATAGGCACTTCTCCAAAGAAGAAGTGCAAATGGCCAACAGGTATATGAAAAAATGTTCAACATCACTAACTTTCAGGGAAATGCAAATCAAAACCACAAACAGATAGCACCTCACATCTGTGAGAATGGCCCGGATTAAAAACAAACAAGAAACAAACAAACACACAAAAACAGAAAGAACCAGTAGTGGTGAGGATGTGGAGACAAAGGAACCCTCTTACTTGGTGGGACTGTAAACTTGTCCAGCCACTATGGAAAGCTCTGTGGAGGTTCCTCAAAACACTAAAAATAGATCTGCCATATGATTCTGAGATTCCAATAATAGGAATCTACCAAAAGGACACAAAACACTAATTGGAAAGGAAAGCTGCACTTCTATATTTATTGCAGCGCTATTTACAATAGCCAAGATATGGAAACAAACTAAATGGCCCAAAACAGATGAATGGCTCCAGAGGACATGGTATATATACATAATGGAATACTACTCAGCCATCAAAAAGATAAACTCATGCCATTTGTGGCAACATGGATGGAGCTGGAAGGGATATTACTAAGTGAAGTAAGTCAGAAGAAAAAAGAGAAATATCAGATGTTTTCACTTATATGTGGAATATAGAGAAACCAAACAGAGAGTTAGGAAAAAGACAAAACTAGCAAGCTGACCATAAATCAGAGGCATACAGAAGGGGGGTGGGGAGTGAGATGGGATCAAAACAGGGGAGAGAAGAGCATGAGGGACTATGGTGATGGATCTCAGGTGTTATGGTGGTGGGAAAACTACAGGAACTACACCTGAGGGTAGAAATCAAATACTGTCTAAAAATTAACAATGATGTAAGAAAAAAATAATAATATAAATTAAAAACAAAAATAGAAAGACAGATGTAGGAGTGTTTAAGAATTTAACATTGATAACTGTGTGATTTAAAGTGACATTTATTATGTAGCTTCGCTAAAGACATAATACATAATGGAAACATTAATTTCAATGTATTCTAGAGTACATTTTGGCTTGGCTAAAATGCAGATATTTAAGGAAAAAACGTGAAGAGTCCAAAAGAGAATACAGATACACAATGATGCAAGTGGGAGTGGGGTAAACATTTTTAGTCATGACATAGAAGAAAGCAACATCATAAAAAAAGACTAGTGCATTTGACTATATAAAAATGCTAATTCTCCTGTATATAAAAGAAAAAACAGTATATATTAAAAACTTACACAGGACCTCCCTGGTGGCTCAGCGGGTTGAGCGCAGCACTGTGAAGCTGTCTGCAGCCTCTGCAGTGCCAGTTCAATTCCTGGCCAGCCAGGGAGATTCCCACATGGCCTGGCAGACCTCTCCTGTCACGCCCACTGCTCCCCTCACCCGCTGCTCCCCTCAGCAGTTTATTTCAGTCCTTCTGCCTGTTCTGCTCCCTGCAAAGTCTCTGGTGAATTCTCTCACCCTCGCACGCCTCCGGCCTGTACCCCAGTGCTTGTATAAATAAATAAAATCTTTAGGGCTTCCCTGGTGGTGCAGGGGGTTGGGCACAGCATTATGAACCAATCCACAGCCTCTGCAGCATGAGTTAGATCCCTGGCCAGCCACGGAGCTACCCACATGGTGCAGCAGACCTCTCCTGTCTCGCTGGCTGCTCCCCTCAGTAGTGTATTTTGTCAGCCTGCCTGTTCTGTTCCCCACTCTGTCTTTGGTGAATCCTCTCACCCCTCAAATCTCTGGCCTGTACCCCAGTTCCTTTATACCTAAAAAAATCTTGAAAAAAAAAACTTATTCATATTGTGGTTTTCCATTGGAAGAGCACAAAAAAATTGGAAAATATAATCTCAACATATGAAGCAGAAACAAATATATACAATAAGGAACTTTCACAAATCATAAAAATAATAAAATTGAATTTGGCAAAGGCCATGAATTTTGTAATTCACAAAATTGCAGGGTCAATCATTTTATTTTTAAGAGGAGTTTAGATTATTAGTAATAACTTGAGGATACACTGCTTTTTTGTGTATCAATCTGACAAGAATTAAATAAAATGTTACCCAAAGTTTTGGTAACTGTGTAAGCAGCTGCTACCTTCAATCACAGTTGGCCAGAGGGTAAATTGTAACATTCCATTCTGAAAAGTGGTCATTCCATAAACAGCTTTGAAATTTTGACCATTGGCCTTTGGAGAATTTTTCTAAGAAAACTATTTAAAATTTTTGTAATGATTTAGCTCTGATTGTGTCTGTGGCGTCATTTCTTATACTAACTAATTTTGGAAATAAACTATTCAATGATAAAGAATTAGCTCAATAAATAAATGAAATACATTATTTAGTGAAATACATAGAAGCTATTAAAATATTTTAAAATAAAGTGACATATTAAAATAAAAGAAATTTATTAAAATATTTTAAAAGAATATTTAATGATATGAGGAAATATGTATGATGTATAGTTAAATTATAGCAAATTGAAAATTAATATGCATTTTGAAACTTTTGTTAAAAATAATACTTGTACATATGTAAGATGGAAAAAACATACACCAGAATGTTAGCAATGGATTTTTCCTAGGAGATGGGATTTTATATTATTTATATATTTTTCTGCTTAGCTGTAAGTTTCATATTTTCTCCATAGAATAGGTACAGTTTTATAATCAGAAATTATAAATACAATTAGTTGACTTCTAGATGGTCAAAAAGAGAGAAATAAATGGTTTTATGAACATGTTTGGTATGTCTTACAGAAAATGTTTTCATCATGATATCAAAGCCCTATCCAGGGGGGACACCCAAGAGAAATTCTTGTTATTGTTGACCCCAATAACCAGTCAATGTTAGCTGTTTCTTCCTGAACTGTTGACTTGTTTGTATCAGATGGACCATATGAACCATGAAAGGAGAAGCTTGGAGACAAGGGTTAAAAATCTAGGTGACATGAAGTTGTTCCTCTTAGGCGTCTGGTCCTCTTGTGTTTGGTGTATTATGATTAAGTGCGCTTAAGTCTGTCCAGGAAAGACAGAGTATCTGTGCAAAATAACACATATACCCACGAATGTCCCTGAAGCAATAGGAGAATTTTCTAGCATGCAGATCCATGGAGTATAGCAGGAAGAGGATCAGTGCTAGGCCTGGATGAGTTCATTCTTTAAGCAACTGGAAAACTAGATCATCCATTCACTCAACTAACATTAGTTGAAGGTCTATTATATGCCAGATACTGGTCTAGTAGCTGAGCAGTCATACAAGGGATGATGGGAAAATGGCAAAATTCCTGCTGTCAGGGGCTGAATTGTGTTCCTTCCCCCAAATTGAAATGTTGAAATCCTAACCACTAGTACCTCAGAATGTGATTATTTGGAGATATGGCCTTTACAGAAATAATCAGGTTAAAAGAGAATCCTTAATATGGGCCCACATGCAATACACTTGTGTTCTTATCAAAAGGGGAAATGTGAACACAGACACCAATAGAGGGAAGACAATGTGAGGAGACACAGGTATAAACCAAATAAGGAGGCCTGAAACAGACCCTCCCACACAGCTGTCACAAGGAATCAACCCTGCTGCGACCTTGATCTGGAACTTGCAGCTTCCAGAACTGTGAGATAGTACGTATCTGTTGCTTAAGTTATCTGCTCTGTGGCACTTTGTAATGGCAGTTGTAGCAAATGAATATACCTGCCATCAAGGGTCCAATAAAGAGCAAACAAATATATAATTTCTATCTGTGGACCATCCAGCTGGAATAGGCAGGAAAGAGTACTGTGGGGAAGCACTATTTAAGCTATATAACCTACAGGATGAAAAGGAAGTGGCTTGCAAATGGGGGAAGCATCCCAAGTACAGAGGATGTAGGTCAGGTGCAGAGAAGAATTGAACTGGTCTCAGAATCCAGGAATCAAACGAGGTTGAACATGTCCTAGACAGAGGGACTGGCAACAGGTAGACACTTGTGTTCAAGCAGGTGTGGTGAAATGTAATTCATCCTCATTACCAGTGTGGCCCTGTCATTTATACTAACTCAATTTCTTTTTAATTTTGTTTATTTTCTTACATCCTTTTTAATTTTGTTTATTTTCTTACATTGTTGTAGTCCCCATAGTTCCCTCACCACTGTATCACCCGTGAACCATCACCATATTCCCTTGTGCTCTTCCCTTCCCTATTTTGACCCCTCTCCCTCCCTTGCTGTATGCCTCACATCTATGGTCATTTGCAAGTTTTGTCTTTCTCTTGACCTTTTATTTGATTTCTCTATATTCCACATTATAATATAATCCACGTATAAGTGAGCCCATTTGATATTTATCTTTTTGCTTCTGACTTACTTCGGCTAACATAATCCCTTCCAGCTCCATCCATATTGCTGCAAATGGCCTGAGTTTGTCCTTTTTGATAGCTGAGTAATATTCTAAGACTGCTTGATTGAGTCCCCACGTTCAAAAACGTCTCTTTGATTACAGACACACAAATCTGGAAAGTCTTGTGATGAAAGTAAGTAAAGCCTCTCAGAATTGTTTTTTTTTTTAAGATTTATTTATTTATGCATACAAGAACTGGGGTACAAGCCAGAGGTGCGGGGGGGTGAGATGATTCACCAGAGACAGAGTGGGGAACAGAACAGGCGGATTGACTGAAATACACTGCTGAGGGGGTCAGCGGGCAAGTCAGCAGAGTTCTTCTGTGCCGTGTGTGTAGCTCCCTGGCTGGGGATCAAGCTCATGCTGCAGAGGCTGCAGATAGCTTCATAGGTTGGGTCTTAACCCCTTGCGCCACCAGGGAGGCCCCTCTCAGAATTCTTTCTTAGTAATGGTAAGGGTATGCTCCATGATATGATAGCCATCCTCTATACTTTTCAAATTCTTCTCCCCTTCCTAAAGTTTCATGGTGCCTCTAAAACTTCTATTTCACTGCCCAGTCTTGGCAAAAGACTGGGAGTGGCAACACCTAAGTCAGGACAATTAGCAGAGGGATTGCTGCCCCATGGATTGCTGCTCCATCCATGTGTGGATGGAGGCTTGTACCTGGGAGCTTCTCTAAATTTCATTTTCTTCCTACCCTCACACTCACCCATCAATCATCTGAGTCCACTCATTCAATTACCTGCCCTCTTTCTGTCACTGAGGACTCTCCACCTTCTTTTGCTATAAGGATTAACTTCCCATCAAATCACCACATGGAATTGCTAACCAGCCCTTGGGCAGGCAGACACTTAGCTCAGCTCTTCTGTCGTACAGCACGATTTTACTCTTGCCATCAATTCCCCAAAATGTTTATTTGCTTAGCAGAAAATGTCCACCATCTAATTACTTCAAAATTTATGTTATTTGAGATTTGATCACATATCAAACATTCAGTAAATAAATTAAAATAGATTGGTAAGAGTAAAAAATATACTGAAAATGTAGCTTTAAAGCTACAGATTTTTTTAACTTGTGGTTTTGAGCAGAACACTGTATTTACTTTATATACAGTATAAATATGAGATTAAAGTGGCTTCAAGGCATTCATTCTAGCAAAGCTGAAGTTCATTTTTTATAATCTAGTGGAAGTGATTTTTCTTTTCAAATAAGTTGAACAGAAAGGTATCTGTAAAAATAGAAGAGATCCAAGAATATTACGCATATGTTATGCAATTTAAAATGTAATACTGCAGCTTGATGCTCTGCTAATCTTTTTGTGTATGTCTACTATAGACATGTGGCTTTCAGGACCTTCCTAAAATACTAATAAATAAATAATGGTTGGACACAGCTGATAGACATTCCAGTTATAAGCAAAGATTAAAGTAAGACTGGTGTTTAATATACTGCTACTGCCCTTACCAGTTTGTGATAGAATGCTAGTATTCTTACTCCTTACTTTTCACTTGCATGCTTACTAAAAGCCAAGCAACCCCTACTTCCAGGTAGGTGGTTATGGGTACAGAGTTCTAGGGACCATTAACCATGGGAGCTGGAAACATCTTCTGGCTACTTTCTGGGTCAGTAATCATTTTCCAACATGAATGCAACTTGTTTTATTATTTTTTATGCTCTCCTACAATCTCTATTGTTCGATATGTCAGACTGCTGAGAAGTCAATACTTTTGAAATATCAGGGTGTTACTGGATGCCTCCCTATCACCCACACATGGGGACTTTCCAAACTAACACAATAAACTTTTCTCAATAGGGATTTAATTTTACTTCCCTAAAGCTTTTAAAGAGGTTGACCATTTCCTGCTTGAAATCCTCTTCTCCTTCAGCTACTGTAATAGCACATTACTGTAGCATTCCTTCCACAACTATGAGCATTTCCTCCATGGCCAAGCCTTATAGGACCATCGCTGTGGTTTAATGTGCAATACACTAGGTGTTTCTTTCATATATATATATATATATATATATATATATATATATATATATATATAATTTTATATATTTTTACATCATTTTGCATTTTTGCACAATGTATGCTTTTTCATCTTGGTTATAGTCCCCTTGCAATTCTCACCCCACTTATTTTGATCATATGCCCTCCTTTCCCCCCATAATGTGTCTCTGGCTTATAGTTGTTTGTTGATTTTGATTTTTACTTTATTATAATTAGTCTTTCTCCTGTTCCCTTATTTAGGTTTTCTAAATTCCTGCTATGAGTGAGACCATCTGTTTTTTTTTTCCTTTTTCTTTCTGGCTTATTTTGCTGAGCATGATCCCTTCTAGCTCCATCCATGTTGCAGCAAATTGCATGAGTTTATTTTTTTGATTTCTGAGTAATATTCCATTGTGTATATGTACCACATCTTCTTGATCTAGTCATCTATTTTTGGGCATTTGGGTTGTTTCCATAGCTTAGTTATTGTAAATGGTGCTGCTATAAACACAGGGGTGCAGGTGCCCTTTTGAATTAATGATTTTGTGTCCTTTGGGTAAATACCTAGGAGTGGAATTGCTGGATCATATGGAAGCTCGATCTTTAGCAGGTCAAAGAATCTCCACATAGCTTTCCATAGTGGTTGGACCAGTTTGCACTCCCACCAACAGTGCAGGAGAGTTCCTTTTTCTCGGCATCCTTGCCAACAATTGTTGTTGCTAGTTTTTTAAATATGTGCCATTCTCACTGGTGTAAGATGGTAGCTCATTGTAGTTTTGATTTGCATTTCCCTGATTGCAAGTGATGCTGAACATTTTTTCATATCTTTGACAAAGGAGCAAAGAATATGCAATGGAACAAAGAAAATTTGTTCAATAAATGATGCTGGGAAAACTGGGTCGCTACATGCAAAAGAATGAATCTTGACTACTACCTCACACCATGCACAAAACCAACTCAAAATGGATTAAAGAGCTAGACATAAGACCCGAAACCATAAAATATATAGAAGGAAATATTGGCAAAACACTACATGACATAAACCTCAGTAACATCTTTAAAGACTCATCACCCAAAGCAGTGATAGCGAAGGCAAAGATAAAGAGCTGGGACTACATCAAATTGAAGAGCTTCTGTACAGCAAAAGAGACCATAACCAAAACAAAGAGACATCCCACCAACTAGGAGAAAATTTTCGCACACAACACTAATGATAAAGGACTGATCACAAAAATCTACAAAGAGCTGATGAGACTCAACAAAAACAAAGTAAATAATCCAGTCAAAAAATGGGCAGAAGAGCTAAAAAGGAACTTCTCCAAAGAGGAAATGCTAGCTGTTTCTTTCTATCTATTTATATGTTACAAACTCGTCAATTCCTTCCTCCTCTTTGAAAATTCCTGATATCACTCCATATTCGCCTAACCTACCACGGATAGTGTAGTATTTGACATTCTAGGTCCATTACCAATGTGATCATGACATCACTCATAATGTAGCCTTATATTTTAGTTAATTCTGAGAGATAGATAGAGTGGGAAAGAGAGAAGTTAATAATTTGAGCTATGATCTCAGGATCTTTACTCTTCTTCTTGTATGCATTGTCCTTGTTCCTGTCCAGTCACAAGCATTATCAACTCAGGAAAGAAAAATTGTTAGAAAAATGCTAAAGGGAAACATGTGCTCACTTTTGGCACTTGAATTTAAAAATAGGCTTTTAAAACTTGAGGCAGAAAAAGTAGTTTGAGAGCAAAAGGTTTGCTTTGCAAGTGTATTAAAAGCCAAGGAGATTTGGTAAAAATTCTTTGCTAAACAAAGAGCATGGCTTGTAGGGTTGGCTTGGGAGGAAATAAATATGACCTGGGGTGGGTAAAGGCAAAGATAGCCAGAGTGGGGTGAAGGTGGGGAGTTTTTTCAGGCGGTGGGGAAACCTATATCCCCTTTCCAAGCGCATACGGATCATTCTCCAGGATCGATCACATCCTGGGACCCAAGCAAACATCAACAGATACACCAAGATTGAAATCATACCAACCATCTTTTCTGAACATGAAGGCATCAAACTAGAAATAAACTATAAAAAGAAGGCAAGGAACTCTCCTACCTCATGGAGATTGAAACCCACACTACTGGAAGACCACCGGACTAATGAGGAGATAAAGAAGAAATCAAAAAATTCTTTGAATTGAATGACAGGGAGGACGCCAATTTCCTAAATGTATGGGATGCAGCAAAAACAGTAATAAGAGGAAAATATATAGCAATAGAGGCTCACATCAAGAAACAAAGAAAGAACTCAAAGAAACAACCTAATCTCGAGCTCAAAGATCTAGAAAAAGAACAACAAAAACCCCAAAACCAGTAGAAGAAAAGAAATAATAAAAACCAAAGCAGAAATAAATGAAATTGAAACTAAAAAAAATACAAAAGATCAATGAAACCAAGAGCTGGTTCTTTGAAAAAATAAATAAAATAGACAAACCCCTAGCCAGGCTAACAAGGGACAAAAGGGAGAAAGCACAAACAAACAGGATCACAAATGAAAGAGGAGAAATCACAACGGACACAGCAGAAATCAAAAGAATAATCAGAAACTACTATGAACAGTTGTATGGAAACAAGTTCAACAATCTAGAGGAGATGGACAAATTCCTACAACTCTACAATCACCCAAAGCTAGATAAAGAAGAAATAGAACACCTAAACAGACCAATTACAAGCAGCAAAATTGAAATGGCAATCAAATCCTCCCCAAAAACAAAAGCCCAGGACCAGATGGATTTACAAATGTTTTCTACCAAACATTCAGAAACGAATTAGTGTCTATCCTTCACAAACTCTTCCAAAATTGAGAAGGAAGGGATAATACCAAATACGTTCTATGAAGCCAACATTACACTAATACCAAAACCGAAACAAGGAACAACACAAAAAAAGAAAACTAGGTAGGCCAATGTCCCTAATGAACACTGATGCAAAAATCCCCAATAAAATTTTAGCTATCAGAATCCAACAATGTATCCATAAGATAATTCACCACGACCAAGTAGGATGCATGCCAGGAACCACAAGGGATGGTACAACATCCAAAAATCAATCAACATTATCCAACACATCAACAAAAAGAAATATAAAAACCATATGATAATATCAATAGATGCCGAGAAAGCTTTCGACAAAGTGCAACACCCATTCATGATAAAAGCCCTTGAAATTCTTGGGATACAAGGAACATACCTCAACATCATAAAGGCCATATATGACAAGCCAACAGCCAGTATCATTCTCAATGGCAAAAAGCTGAAAGTATTTCCATTAAGATCTGGAAACAAGACAAGGATGTCCACTCTCACCACTGCTTTTCAATATAATACTTGGAAGTCCTAGCCAGAGCAATAAGACAAGAGAAAGACATACAAGGAATCCAAATAGGAAAAGAAGAAGTCAAACTATTACTATTTGCAGATGATATGATAATATACATAGAGAACCCCTAAAAACTCCACAGAAAAACGAATTCAACTCATCAGTTTAGTAAAGTGGCAAGATACAAAATCAACATGCAAAAATCAGTAGCCTTCCTATACACAACAATAAATCTGAAGAAGAAGAAATTTAAAAAAAA
>NW_023601543.1:60525132-60591489 GCF_014898055.3 Talpa occidentalis | reverse complement strand
ATCCAGTCCAAAAATGGGCAGAAGAGCTAAAAAGAAACTCTCAGAAGCGGAAATGCAAATGGCCAACAGGCATGTGAAAAATGTTCAGCATCACTGTAATCAGGGAAATGCAAATCAAAACTACCATGAGATACCATCTAACACCAGTGAGAATGGCATGTATTAAAAAAACTAGCAACAACAAATATTGGCGAGGTTATGGAGAAAAAAGGAACTCTTCTGCACTGTTGGTGGTGTGCAAACTGGTCCAATCACTATGGAGAACTGTGTGGAGATTTCTGGACCTACTAAACATAGAGCTTCCATATGATCCAGCAATTCCACTCCTAGGTATTTACCAAGGACACAGAAACATGGAATTCCAAGAGCACCTGCACCCCTGTGTTTATAGCAGCACTATTTACAATAGCTAAGCTTTGGAAACAACCCAAATGCCCAAAAATAGATGACTGGATCAAGAAGATGTGGTCCATATACACCATGGAATATTACTCAGCATTCAAAAAAGATAAACTCATGCAATTTGCAGCAACATGGATGGCACTGGAAGGGATCATGCTCAGCGAAATAAAACCAGAAAGAAAAAGAAAAATACCAGATGGTCTCACTCATAGCAGGAATCTAGAAAACTTAAATAAAGGGACCAGGAAAAAAAACTATAAGAAAGAAGATATCAAAATCAACAAACAACTATGAACCAGAGACACTCTATGGGGGGGGTGGGAAAGGAAGGCTTGGGGTCAATATAATAATAAGGGAGTTGCAATTGTATGGGGAATATGAAAATAAATTTTAAATTAAAAAAAGTGAAAAAATGATGTATTTAAAAATGAATTATCAATGTTATAATCGCAGATTTTATTTTAGTCACAACAATTAATTCACTTTAGGGTGCAACTTAAGAGGGTGTAGGAGTTACAATTCCTCAAATGGAGACCTAAGTTAGGAAAGGTTGGTGAACATAAAAAAGGTTGATGTCTACAGACAGATTAAACACGTAGAGGCATTTTATTTCTTCACCGACCACACCACACATTCAGCTTCCTCAGTGCTATGCTCCAAATGTCCTATTAGTCTGGACTTCCCAGATCCATGTGTGGGTGGGTGTGGCATGAGAGTTCCAGGAAGCCCCTCTCAGGAGCTCATGCTCCGACTCAGTGTTTCCTGGAAAAGCATCTGGCTCTGTATTCCCAGAATTCCTGCCTTTGGCATCTGAAGCCACCTGCTCTGTGCTTCTGCCTTTCCTCAAAGTCATAGCACCAGGACTAAATAGATTACTATTGTCTTGATGAGCTGGGTTGTAAGAGCATCTTTAGTGCGTTTGCCTGTCTCAAAATGCCCTCATGCGCATGCATGTGCTCACATCCGCACAAGTGCTCTCTCTCTCCTCCCCCTCCTTCTCCCCCCCCCCCATACACACACAAACACACCCATATGCGCGCACACGGTCTGTTGATTGACTAGCTGACCCTGCCCTCCTGGTCACTGTAGATTGAATTAGGGTTGCATAATTTACCCATCTAGATCATTTTTCTTTCTCCAGGGAATTTATCAATAGAATTGAGGCTCAGAGGTACTGGTGAGTGTACTGAGAGCTTAGAGTTCTAAGGAAGGAAAGGTTGGGCTAAGAATATTCTTTTTAATTAGGAATTCGTTAAGAAGCTGAGGACATCATGGGGGGGGAGGAGGCGGGAGAGAGAAAGAGAGAGAGGAGAGAGAGAGAGAGAGAGGAGAGAGAGAGGAGAGAGAGAGAGAGAGAGAGAGAGAGAGAGCGACCATATGAATGAACAGAAACAGAGCAGGTAGGTAGCCCTGGAGGGACGAGAATCCTTGCTGTGATTCTGATGACTTTTCAGGTCCTAGTTCAAAGCCCTCCTGTATTTTACCTTCATTTTCTGAATCACTTCTCATTTATTATGATAAATCCTCCCTGTACATTTTTGTTTTGAACTTAGCTCATCTAAGTTTCTATTACTTGCAATAAAAAGCTCTGTTAGTAAAATGAAAAAGATTGAATTATTAGTATGAATTTTACCATTTATTTTTTACTGGGCAATACCAGTTTTCAGTGCACATAGAAGGGTAACTCAGATATGAAATCACCTATGTTACTCATGTTTCTTCAACTTGTTCTATATGTATTATATATATACACTTATATATGTTGTTATTCTAACTGGACCAGTGAAAATGCTGTGCAAAGTTAATGTATACATGACATGTAATATTACAATATAGCATATTTCAGATTCCAAGGACTAGGTTGTGAGCATCTTCAGGGGCTGTTATGCTGTTTAACACAGCCATAGTACCTTACATGGTGTGATCGAATGACTCTTAGAGTGAGTTTTCAAGCAGAAAAGCATTAATGTTTACCAAGTCTCTTTCTGTCAATCTTGGCGATTTTTTATTGGCCAAAGCAAGTTATATGCTGAAGCCTGTGTCAATGTGAAAGGAACTATACAGAGCAAGGTTTGTTCAGGGCCACTATTGCAACAGTTATCACAACCACAATTCCAATGTTCTTTCTAGTATCTTTGCACATCCTCATAAAATATCCAAAATTACAAAAGAGGGAAGCATTGTAAATAGTACAAAATATTTGCTAATTCAAGAAAATAGTGTTCTTCTGAAATGCAAATGAGAATAGACATTTTCTAACACCAACTTATGCACATAACACAGACACCCTGTCTGCATGCCTCCTGTGTCCTAGGTCATTGGGATGATAAGCTCTTGAGTAGCCACTGAGCGCTTGAGAGAGAAAGGTTCTTGTTAATTCATAGATAATGTTAACTATCCCCTCAAGCACTTGCTTGAAGCTACAAAATGCATTTGGTCCTGGATGTTATTTTTGAAGAACAATAAAGGGTAAAGTAGGGCTTCCCTGGTGGCGCAAGGGGTTAAGCACCTCACTATGAAGTAATCCATAGCCTCTGCAATATGAGTTCGATCCCTGGCCAGCCAGGGAGCAACCCACATGGCGCAGCAGACCTCTCCTGTCTCGCCCATTGCTCCCTCAGCAGTGTATTTCAGTCAGTCTGCCTGTTCTGTTCTCTGCTCTGTCTCTGGTGAGTCCCCTCACCCCCTGCATCTCTGGCCCGTACCCTAGTTCTTGTATGCATAAATAAATAAATCTTTTAAAAAAGGGTAAAGTATAAAATAAAATGGGAGCTGCTGGGGTGGGACCTCTCTGACTGGTTCTAGCCTTCCATTAATGATTCTCACTTAAATCAATTATTAGGATAATATTTAATGGTAATTTTTCTATTTTTATCATTCCTTCTAATTCTAGTTGTGTCCTTTCTATTGTAAGTCTTCTGTGGTATCTATCTATCTATCTATCTATCTATCTATCTATCTATCAATCATCTATCTATCTACCATCTATCTATCATCTCTCTCTCTCTCTCTCTCTCTCTCTCTCTCTCTCTCTCTCTCTCTCTCTCTCTTTCTATCTTACCATATAGTGAAATAGTAGAAAATTGGGGGTCTCTGCCCCCAATTCCTGGCACAGAGCTCCCAAAACCCTTGTAATTTCCCAAGTGTTAAGACCATAAGGAGCATCTTTTATTCTAATATTTTGCCTTTGACCCTGGTTCCTCACACAGAGCTCCCAAATTCCTTGTCATTTCCTAGGTGATAGGAGTATATTTGTCCTAATGAGACAACTCTTGGGCTCCTGGATGACTTTGTGATGGGAGCTGGTCACTATAAAGACTAAGCCATGATTACAAGTTTAGAATTTTAACCCCAACCTTGTCCTCTAGGGAGGGGAGCAGGACTGGGGAATGAGTTCATGGCAAGTTGCACCTACATGATGAAGATGCCAAAAAATTCCAAAAGTGTGGATTTGGAGAACTTTTGAATTTGTGGACATATCCACTAGTAGGAAGGGGAATGCACTCCAATTGTACAGCACAGAAGCGCCTATGCTTAGGACTCTTCTGGATCTTGCCTGTGGAACTTTTCATCCTGCTGTCATTGGAACTTCCCATTTGCAGCTAAGCTGGACAGAAATTGTGGGTAACCAGAAAACCTACTACCTGGAATTGGCATCTTAAGTGAAGCAGAAGAGTTTTGTTAGAACTACGCTCTAACCCGTGGGGTCTGCACCAACTCCAGTTAGGTTCAGAATTGAATTGAATTTTAGGATACCCAGCTGGTATCAGGATGGGTCAATGTAAGGAAAAAAACACACATCAGGTATCAGAAACATTCAGCATGAGAGTAAAGGAAAACAGAGAGATTCTCTTCAATGCTTTGACACATGGACAAAAGGATTCTTATTTATTTACTATATTGTCTATTTTAAGCCCAAATTGTCTGAGATTGGCCAGTGGCAGCCCTTTTAAAGTGAGTTTTGTGTCATCATGACCTCTCTGTGGTTCTTTAAGCATTTGTTTATACTCTGGCTTTATGAGATATTCCAAACTCATCTTGTACTTTATCTATTCCAAACCTGGAATGACTTCTTTCTTCAAGGAGACCAGATATCTTTTTTTTCAAGATATATTTTATTTATGCATACAAGAGCTGGGGTGTAGGTCAGCGGTTTGGGGCAGGGATGAGAGGATTCACCAGACATACTGGGTGAGCCAGAGTGAGGAACAGAACAGGCAGATCTACTGAAATACACTGCTGAGGAGAGCAGTGGGTGAGAGAGGAGAGGTCTGCTGTGCCATGTGGGTTAGCTCCCTGGCCAGGGATCGAATTCATGCTGCAGAGGCTGCGATAGCTTCACAGTGCTGTGCTCAACCCCTTGCGCCACCAGGAAGGGCCCCTAGATATCTTTTATTGAGATAGAAACCAAATCCAGATGCAAGGTGTCCTTAATTATGACTAGAATGTCGTTACTTCATGGTTCTCTCACTGCATAGAAACAGCAAGTATGTGTCTGTGTGTGTACATACATAAATACAAATACACACATATATGTATATAAAACAGAATTTTTGTAAGATGGAAAGTGCACAGAAAAATTAGTGCACTTAAATCAGTTCATTGTTCAGCTTAAGGATTGGCACCTGAGAAACAATCTTTCTACCAATTATCACCTTACTTTTTAAAATTTAAAATTAGTCTCTAAATTAATACAAAGTAAAAATCAAAATCAACAAGCAACTATAAACCAGAGACACACTACTGGGGGGGGGAGGGGTGAGAAGAGGAAGGACTAGGGTCAAAATAAGGGGGGGGTGCAATTGTATGGGGAATATAACCAAAATGAAAATGCATACATTGTGCAGAAATGAAAAATGATGTAAGAATTATATGGAATAAAATATTGAAAAAAATAAAATAAAAAAAAATCAGTCTCTAAGTCAATGAGTCACCCCAATGCATTAAAAAATGACAGCAAAATGAGAGACTATCTTAACCATCACTTTTAAGCTGCTTTGTACTTGACTGTAAGTTTTAACTACTAGACTTTGGGGTTTGGGCACTCTGTATGAAGTTAGTAGCAACTCTTAAGAAATGGAACTCATCCTCATTCGACTCATTAATGCTGTGAAATATAAGCATTAATGTCATTTGTGGCTTTGCAAGTTATGCTTGAGGCCTCCAAGCCTTTCCTGAACAGAGGAACAAATGAGGACAGTGGGAGCAAAATGAGAATGTCACTGAAATGGTTTTATATTCAAAATATTTTATAAGAATTAGCTAAGTTGCAAAGGAATCCTCAAGGCCTGCAGCAGAGGGATTTAGTAGCCAGAACATGGGAAGAGTAGAAGGCCTGATCTCTGCCCAGTTTCTATCGATTACTTGTGGACACTAACCACAAGGCCTTCAAATTTTATCCTCTTTGGGACAAGGAGGAAGAACCTTGGTTCCAACCACCTGTGTGTTAATCAAACCCAGGAAAGCAATGCTTGCTCTTCCTAGAGTGGAGAATGGTCTCTTGTTTGTAAGTCAGTAATAGCTTGCATCTGATGCGACTGAATTATGAGATGAGTTGGCCTGGAAGATCTCCAAGAGCCCAGTAGGCCATGCCCATCTGGGGTTCAGTGATGCAGTCTTACGCAACTAACAGCCACTGCTCTGCCCTCAGATGGCCTCAAAAGCTCTGCTGTGCTACAGGACCAAGTCCTCTCCATGGCCTGGGTTGTGGCTTTACATTCACTTCCCTCTTCCTTCCCGAAAGATGAATCAGCCTAGCATGACTCTTGTCATTTGTAGTCTGAGGGAACTAAGTGAATGTGAGTGTGCTTGTGGGAGTGTGGGAGTGTTTTTTTCCCAGGAACTAGACAATGACTTTCTTAATGATTCAATCTTCTCAGGCAAACATGAGTGCATGCTTTATTTTCTTAGTTAGAAATCAAAAAACAGGGCCTCCCCGGTGGCGCAGCGGTAGAGCGCTGGGTTGCGAAGCTGCCCGCAGCCTCTGCGGCGCCGGTTCGATTCCCGGCTGCTCCCCGGCCACCGGAGGAGGGTCCCACATGGTGCGCAGACCTCTCCTGCCACCCGCTGCTCCCCTCAGCAGTGTACTTCGGTCCTTCTGCCTGTTCTGCTCCCCGCTCTGGCTCTGGTGAATTCTCTCACCCTCCCGCGCTTCTGACTGTACCCAGTGCATGTATAAACAAAACAAATGAACAAACAAATAAATAAATAAAACATGCCTCTATAAAAAAAAAAATAAAAAAAATAAAATAAAATATTAAAAAAAAAAAAAAAGAAATCAAAAAACAAACAAACAAAAAAGATAGAAGAAAGAAAATGATAAGCCAGGACACTGCCCATTTATATTGTACTGTTTTAATAACGTAACAGTGTGTTTTAGTCTGTTTTGGCCACTGTGACAAAAATATCATAAACTAGGTGACCAGTAACAACAAACATTTATTTATCAAAATGTGGAGGTTCAGGGGTCCAAGATCATAGCACTGAGAAGATCAGTGTCTATTGAGGACCAGAGTCTCACACTATATTCACTTGCTGGAAGGGGTGAAAGGGCTCTCTGAGGTCTGGTCTATAAGGCACTAATCCCAACATAAGAGTTTTACTCTTATAACCTACTCACTTCCCAAAGGCCTCACCTCCAAATATCATCACACTGGGAATTAAGTTTCAACATATGAATTTTGGAAGGATATAAGCATTCACTCTCTAGCATGTGAGGTTTATGAATAAAAAACTTCAAGTGAGATTCAGAGATTTCAAATTCCACCTGCAATTTTGTAAATGCATGTGTACATCTTTCTCATCAATAATTCACCAGCTTTTCAACAGAATCCATGAGCCAGAAGAGAATAAAACTAAGTAGTGTACGAGAATTTTCCATTGCCAGAGAGTTAACATTAGTTATTGCCATCCTCTGACAGAGGCAGCTAGGAAAGCCAAAGGAAACATTGAAGTAATATCAAAAGCAATATCATTAATAACTTGTAGCATTTTATGTCAAACATCATGTAGAAAAAGTCTTCTTGACCAACCAGTCCTTAACAGATTCTTCAGATTAGCCAGTGCTCTACATTTCATCTGCAAAATACATTTACTGATGCCTCCGGCCTTGAGCACAACACTCGTTCACACTTTGGCCCCACCTGTGGAGTTAATCCACACCAAATTTCAGTGGCTGTTGCCCATTGTCTTCATGCCAGGATATTATATTTCCGTGATTTGGCTAAAAGCATAACAATTGATTAAATATGAACATGAAAAGTAGGTTGCAATGTTGAATTCTTTGCAGATGCTTCATTAAGGCAAGTTGGCTTTTTTATAATTACAGAAGATTAAGGAAAATACGAAAAGCATTTTGCATTCTGATTACATGACAGGTATCTTTTACTTTCTGCTTAACGTTAATGAAACAACTTGAGACTACATAACCGTGTAGTTTATGCAAGCAGAGCAGTACCTAATAAAAGCCTTGTTCCTTTGTCGAAAGATTGAGGGTTTGATGCAAATTTACATGTTTTGAGTTAAAATTATAAGCGTAAGAAATATATGAGGGCCTCCCTGGTGGCACAGGTGGTTGAGCGCCGCGCTGTGAAGCTGTCTGCAGCCTCTGCAGTGCCGGTTCCATCTCTGCCGGCCTTGTAGCAACCCTTGGCAAGCAGACCTCTCCTGTCTCACCCGCTGCTCCCCTCAGCAATGTATTTTGTCAGTCTACCTGTTCTGTTCCCCGCTCTAGTGAATCCTCTCACCCTCCCACGCATCTGGCCTGCACCCTGGCTCATGTATAAAATAAATCTTTTAAAATATATATATGAATGATTTTTATGATTCCCACACTGAACCAACTCTTTCCTATGGCCAAGCAAGCACTGATCCCCATCAAATTAATTTAGAGCAATTCTACTGTATTAAGATCCCCAATATGTGCATAAATGGTTTCAGGACCCACAATTTTCAAGGATGTTTATATACTTTCATTCACCCAGGAAAACAAAGTCAATGAGTATTTTCTACTCTACAGATGATTCCATACTAAGGATCAGTATCTTCTTTAGATACAATTTAGGCTTTTATGTCATTTTGAGTTCTCTGGGAAGCAGATGCTATGGTAAGATTACATGTGCAAGATACTTTTGTAAGAAATTTATGTGAAGAAAAAAGGGGAAAGGGAACAGGGATAGGTGGGGAGAGGCTTAGGCCAAGATGCAGATTTTATATATATAAAAGAGAGGAGAAAGGAGGAAGATGGGGCAGAAGGACCCACACACTGCAGTATAGCTTTAGGAAAGTCTCAGCGGATTGGAAAGCTCTATAATAAATATTGCCAATAAGAGAAGTCCTTTGTTAGGCCAGTTCTGTTACCCCTGCTGTGCTTAGTCATACAGAGTGTGAGTGTGCAGTGGATTCCCACGGTGAGGCAGCTGCCACCTGTTGGTTAATTACATCAAGTCACATGACCATCTCTTTCCATTACAAAGTATGATCATTGAGCCTACATTAAAAACCCAGAAACAACGAATGCTGGAGAGGATGTGGAGATAAAAGAAACCTCTTATACTGCTGGGAGGAATGTGAAATTGTCCAGCTACTATGGAAAGCTCTGTGGACATTCCTAGGAACACTAAAAATTGATCTACCATACGATCCAGTGATTCCACTCCTAGGAATCTACCCAAAGGACACAAAAACACTAATTCAAAAAGAAACCTGCACTCCTATGTTTATTGCAGCACTATTTACAATAGCTAAGATATGGAAACCACGCAAATGCCCCAAAATAGACCAATGGATCAAAAAGTTGTGGTGTAGTTATACAATGGAATATTACTCAGCGGTCAAAAAATAAACTCATGCTATTTGTGGCAACATGGATGGAGCTGGAAGGAACTGTGCTAGCCGAAATTAGTCAGAAGGAAAATTATAAATACCAGATACTCTCACTTATATGTGCGATACAGAGGAACCAAGCAAAAGTTCAAGAAAAAGTCAAAACTAGTGGCTGACCATAGAACTGAGGCATCTAGCAAAGGAGGGGTGTGGGAGGTGAGGTAAAATGGGAAAATGAACACAGGGGAATATGGTGATGGTTCACAGGTGATACAGTGGCAGGAGAACTGTGAGGACTACAATGGTGTGAGAAAAACATTTTAATTACTTAATGAAAACATATATTTTTTAAAGTGTGGCCATTGAAAATAACACCGTTTTAGAAGTGGGCCTAGACCAGTAAGGTATATGAAAGATGGAGAATCCAATAGTATCCAAGCATGTCAGGAGAGAAGGAAGGAAAAGGATCCATCTTTCTTCATCTGCTTGCATCTTAAACCTTATGGGAAAATTATGTCTCAATGATACAATGGTAAAGTTTATGTAGTCTTTTCCCAGGCATATAAAAAAATTGTTTCTTTGGTAGGCTGATTTCAGATTTTTGCAAGTGTTTAGTGAGCACTTATTATAGCTGTGACAGGGTAGACAGTGTTAAGGGTAGACAGTGGTGGCCAGTGTAGACAAGGCCTCCTGCAGCAGGGGACAGACACACAATCAATCAGATCTGTGGACAGCAAGGTCTGTGAAGCACGTCAAACAGTGTAACATGTTTGAAAGGGCCTGGGCCGGGGTGGGTGTTGGCAGAGGGTTATGGAGAGTTACCTCTTTATGGGAGAGAACATTCGAGATGAAACCAAATTGGTAAAACAAGATGAAAGATTGGGGCAGAGGAAACAGCAAAGGCAGAGATTGTGAGCATGTTAGTGGAAGGGAATAAAGGTCCCTTGGAGATACAGGAGCCAACTGAAGTGGGAGTCATGGGTCATGCATAGGAAGCAGTCTTGGTTTTATTTCCAGCATAATGAGAGACCCTGAAGGGTTCTGAGAGGCTATGACCAGAATTAATATATTAACTTCAGTGGTTCCAGAATTTCTATGTGGAAGGAGCTTGAAAGTGGTAAGATGCTTGAAGGGTTTTAATCGTTGTGTTGTTGTTGAGGGTTGTTGGAGGGTGAGCAGGGACAGGTGGGAGGTGACCTAAAGTTGCACGCCATTTTGCATAAAATTGAGAAAATGTCCACTGTGCCTGCTAAAGAATATTGTGGGGGGGGGGTGACTAATGGTGATTTTGAAGTGATTAAAGTGTCTCCAACTCAATGCTCATCCCCAGGCATCACCAGTTTCTCTCTATATTTAAATCACCATGATGACTGTGTAGAGAATGACACCTGGGAGTGAGGGGTGATGCCTGAGGCAGTGACACTGGTATGAGGTGATGGTGGCTTGAATTAGGACGTACAGTGAGAATGGAGCAAAGTGAATTTATTGAACATACTTGCTTCTCTGTGTGGACATGACTGACATGCTCACCAGTTCTGCAGCATCGTGGTGTTGCAGAGCAGGCCCCTCCAGCCATGTTCTTTCCCCTCTTCTTTACTATATGTTTCTAAATTCAGACATGTAACAGACACTATTAGAAATGTGCTCTGGCCCCCTCGATCCCCTCTTTATCATTCCCATCTCCTGGCTGTGGTGTGCTTTTGCCAGCAGTGCCCTACATTTGTGACTCTTCTTTTTTTTTTAAGATTTATTTATTTTATTTATGCATACAAGAGCTGGGGTACAGGCCAGAGGTGTGGGGGGTGGGAGGATTCACCAGAGACAGAGTGGGGAGCAGAACAGGCAGACTGACTGAAATACACTGCCGAGGGGAGCAGCGGGCAAGACAGGAGAGGTCTGCTGTGCCATGCGGGTAGCTCCAGGGATTGAACTCGTGCTGCAGAGGCTGCAGACAGCTTCACAGTACTGCGCTCAACACTTTGTGCCACCAAGGAGGCCCCATTTGTGACTCTTCTTTCCAGGATTATCCTCCACTTGCTGAAGGACCTTGCCCAATACGACAGAAGTGCCGAGGACTTTCTAGCCTCCCACTTGTACTTCCCCATGCCTGACCAGCCCTTAGGTAATGACAGACCAGAGTGAGAAGGTCAAAGTGCAGCCCTTGCCCTTGGTTGTAATGACTCTCAAGTGTAATTTACACAGCCTTCCCTGCATGGTCAGCCTGATTCCCTGCAGAGTCCGGTTGAGACTTTATCTTTCTTCTTCTTCTTTTTTTAAAAGATTTATTTATTTATGCATACAAGAACCGGGGTATAGGCCAGATACGCAGGAGGGTGAGAGGATTCACCAGAGACAGAGCGGGGAGCAGAACAGGCAGATCTATTGAAATACACTGCTGAGGGGAGCAGCGAGCAAGGCAGGAGAAGTCTGCCGTGCCATGTGGGATTCTCACCAGCTGGCCAGAATCGAACCTGCACTGCAGAGGCTGTGGACAGCTTCACAGCGCTGCGCTCAACCGCCTGCGCCACCAGGGGAGGCCCGAGACTTTATCTTTGAACCCACTTCACTTGGCTTCTCCTTCACTGTGCTACTATCTCCACTTCCTTACTGGATTCTTTGGGGAGAATTTCCTGAAAAAGCCACTTGCAACAAATCCTTATCTCAGCATCTATTTCTGGAGTCCTCGATCTAAAAGTCTTGGCTCCAAGACATGTTGTCATTCTGTCATCCGAACACACCAGCCATTCCTGATGAGCACTTCAAAAGGAATATATATACCTGTTGATTCCAGAGCGAGAAACCTCAAATGGAGTCATAAAGACCTTCCGTACTAGACTGAACAGAGTGAACTTTATCTTTAAAGTTATGAAAAACCATTAAAGAAAACCATAGGGAATAATTTGGTATACCGTGAGCACCTGGGTTTAGTGCCAGGGATTGGCTCTGTGGAGAGCAAGAGCGGAAGCTGTGGCAGTGATCCAGGGGACAAGCGGCCACGTTGGAAGAAGGGATGGTGAGAGAAGGTCAAATGTGGAAACTGATGAAGAGGAAACATTGACAGACTTGTGAGCCTGTCACAAAATAGGAGGGAAGGCATCTGGAGAGGACTGAATTGGGCAGTGGTTGGGATAAAGATCGAAGTGAAGCAGAAGAAGCATTTTTCAGAGACTAGATGACGGATTTAGTAAAGAACTTCTTTCACTAGCTCTTAAAACCCAATACATCTTAAGTGTCAGATTTTGTACATGAGAAAAGGAATCCACCACGTCTTTGCTATTCAGTTTCACATTCTATGGAACAGCTTAATTATAGCATAGTCTCACCCTAAAAACAAGATCATGTCTTACATTTTCAGTCAAAATTATAAGCTGCAGAAATACTATTTTATTTTCGAAATAAAAACAACTCTCTGAAAAAAAGAATAAAATTTTTGTAATTCTACTAACCGGAAATGATAGCACAAAAAAGAAAAGAGCAACTTGCTTTAATCTTTGCATTTTTAGATAACCTTTCTATAGATTAAGGGTTCAGGCATGGTCAATAACTTGTGGTAAATTGGTCTTGCTCCAGTTAAATTTGGCAAAAACAAAAACAAGCACTTACACAAAATAAACAGGAAATTTTTCACTTACAGCTTCGACTTGAAATTGTGGAACTCACTACCAATGTATTAAAAATGAAAGGTTATCTTAATCCAGTTTAGATTCCTTATAGTGACATCCAACCCTTCACATAGTAATAGTTTTAAAAAGATTGTTTTCTTTTTGTGTCCATCTTTATTAAAACATCCAATAATCAATTTTTCTCAGAAATTACCCTCAAGCTTATAAGTTTTGTTTTTTGTTAGTGGATATTTTTATTCATTCAACAAACATTTGTTAAGTTCCTGACACTATTCTAGGTATCTGGGAATGTGGCATTGAATAAAAGCATGTTTCCACCCTGAAAATGTAAAGTAAAAGTCTGCTCCATTCACATCTCTGCCTCCTTAATCCAAGACACTACCATCCCTTACACTTAACAAACTTCCCACTGCAGCAACCATCATTGTACTTGTTTCCAAGATTTTTCTTGGAAATAGAGTCTTATCATAGAAGGGTTGCGCATGTGAGTTTCTTTCATGAGTTTTACTCCCAGGGTGTCCTTTTCTCCCCACCCTAGAACTATTCTGCAATGGTGAAGGACTAAGGGTACTTTCATGGTGGGGGAGCTACAGTGACCACACCTGAGGGGAGGAATCCTATGCTGTCAAAATAACAAAGATGTAATATAATGGTACTTGATTTTGAAAAAGTCCATAGACTTTAAAAAAAAAAAAAAAGAACTACCTTGCAATTGGATTGCTTGAGAGTCCCGTTGCAGGCATAACCTTGATTCTGCACTGGTTTACTTTTAATAAAAAGTTAAAAATTCACACATAATCACTTTAACTGTTATTAATAAAAATTATTTACAAAATATCCTACAAGTGATTGCTATGCACCAGAATGGTCTAGAAAGGTGGTGGTACAGAACCATATGTGTCTTAGGAAAAAATTATATAAGACAAATGCCTCATCTTACTCCAACAGCAATGAACACAGGGTAAGCAGAGGACAATCCAAAACATGTTTTTCTTTTTCAGCATAAAGGTATTTTTTTAATGAAAATAACAAGTAGGAATATTTAAGTATTAAGTTGAACCATATGAAATCTTCACCAGCATTTTCATATGGTTCAACCTAACACTATGAGCATTGACTGCATTTGATAGAATTTATACATGCAATTTATCTTTAAATCTTTATCTTTAAATCTTCTTTAAATACATAAATTTAAAGAAGACCTGCCTCACTCTTAACCTTATCTGGACACCTTCCTAAGAAAACTGCACTTAATTTCAAGCACACTTAAAGGGAAATGTCCACTCCAGGACCAAATAAATGGACCACAATTATTTTCACAGGTCCAAAGTCCTCCAGGAAATTGCAGTGAGCCCTGGTCTTTCTGCACCCTTTGATACCACCTTACTGTTAATGCCTTCCTGCTCACCTAGGAAATAGACTGCAGGGCATTTCTTAGAATTTCCCGAGGTGTATTACCCTTTACTCTGCCCATTCCCACAGCTTATTTTGGCACCAACGTCTTGAGACAAGCACTGGACACAAGATAGATGATCTAAGCATGAATCAGACTCAACCATATTCCAACTCGATGACCATAGACTTCTTTTCCTTCACAAGCCCTTTCTTAATGTAAATGCATGCCTTGTCTTATTCCTTTAATTAATTGCTTCCATCTGCATTGTATTTCCTTCCTTCATATTGAGAGAAAAATAAGCATGATTTTTCAATGATGGATTTTCAAGTTATTTTTAATAATAAAAGTAGAAACCAAGAAGGCAAGAAAAAAACAAGTTTGTCGGTACCTATTCTTGAGATGGTATATTCAAATAATTATGTATTTATTTATGACTGTAATAAAACCAGAGAGCCTCAAGTATTAGCGGCACTTGGAATGTTGTGCATGGCATGGTAAGATTTGATCGCTCACTTCATGACTCAGTGTCTGCAAAGGAGGGGGAGGGTTAGTGTGTCCCCATTCATTTTACTTCAGGGGATATGCTGTGCTGTACGTGATTGCCCAACTTAAATCAAGTGATGCTTTGAGTCAAGTTGCTTTTCCCTTAACTGAGAAACCAAAGACAGACCACAGTTAACAATAGTCTTAAAAATAACATCTTGGGAATAATCATCACATGTTTCTTTATTACAGGAAATGCATACCAAATGTCGCCTTGTATTTAAACCTGAAAAGTGGGCAGAGTGTGGGCAGACAATTACACCAGAGGCTATTTAAGGAGGGCAGGTTTTCCATGCTGGCAACAGTTGGTCTTAGAACTCCATCTGTTCATGACTTAATTTCACATGTAACTATTAGCACAGGTGCTATTGGTTAATATTATAGAAGCAAAAGTGATTGTCTTGTAATGTTTAGGATGTGAGTGGCTCATTCAAATCCCTCTGGCCTGACCACACATCCAGTATGGGTGAAGAGCAAAAACAAAGAACTTGCAAGGACTACGTCTCGTGGTTTTTCAGTCCTTGAACCAGAGAAATGAATTCAATTTCAAGGTCCCTTGAACACAGAGGCCCTTTGACAATTCTCCCCACTTCCTTGAAATGCACACTAGCCAAATGCTGTAGGGGACAGCAGAGTCGGTTACATAGTTTGTAGGCCCAGGGCAAAAAAAAAAAAAAAAAAAAAAAAAAAATATATATATATATATATATATATATATATATATATCAGGTTCCACTCAAAAAGCAGGGGGAAAGATGCCATTTGAGTTGCTAAAATATAAAGTTTTTTTTTCTTTTTTCTGAAATTTCTTCCTGCCTTGTCATTTGCTATTTAATGTCATCTAAGTAAGGGAAAATTAAATTTTAAATTATTAGCACGAGTTTCCCATTCACTTTATATTCACAATGCCAGTTACAAGTGCAAATATAAGAACATTTCACCCATATGTGGAATCACCAAAATTACACAGTTCAGATTTCCTAACTCATACATACATATGCAATCCATTCTTACCAGGAGGGTAGAAATACTGCACAAAAATGTTTTTATTTCATCTGCACGCACATTCCATCAATACTCTAAATCTTCGGCATGCTGATGAGGGAGGAAGGACTGTAAGAAAAAGAAACTATAGGTTGCCCTACTTTTCTATTTCATTATTTTCTATGTGAGTAGTTTCTCATACAGGGAAATGTACAAGTAAGAAAGATTGTGATAGGGCCCCTTGTTCTTTTGTGTTTTTTAGAGCATTATTGCCATCATCCTGCAATTGAAACAAATTCTGGCTCAAATGGAAACCTCGCAGAGCCATCAGCTACCTGCTTATTCATTTTCAGAAGTAACACTCTTTATGTGTAACTGAACTCACATGGAAGGGGGGTGCACTGGGATTTTGTGACCATTGGGCATCTAGAATGCTATACCTTAAAGGAGCAGCAAGCAACAGCGGACCCCCATATCACTCATATTGCCTTTAATCATTCTCATGCTCCATAGTCCCATCAGACTTCACCAAGGAAGCACAAGTTCAAAGATAAAATTTATCCAGAAGTTCAAGAGCATTAGAACAAGGTGTGGGCTCTTTCTAAATATGGGCCCCTGGGTAATTACATAGATTATGTACATGCAAAGACAGTTTGGGGGGCATTTCTTGTCATACTTCCATATTTATTGAACATCAAATATGTTTGAAACAAAATGAATGAGTCAGACAATGTGCCAGCCTTTTAAGCCTTTGAGAGGCTATTGGGATGATTGCCATGTCTATGTTTCCAGTAGGTGATGCCTAAATTTGCAAGAGAATGTCAAGCAAAATGCCTTCTCCCCAATATTGCAGCCCCTTGAGATAAACATGGAAAAATGCTAGATCTGTACCTCTGGGACTTAATAGCAAACGCATGAGCTCAACTTGGCATTCAGAATATATTACCTGGGCAGCCTAACATAAACAGGTGACCTGCCTCAGCTCCCCAAAGCTTGCCTAAACAATAAATTAGTAAGACCTTGTGGTAGAACTGTTGAATTCCACGTAGTGGCAGAAAATAATGTTTTTATTTAATTTTATTTATAATTGTGGTAAAATATACATAACAAAAAATTACCATCTTAATTGGATTCAAGTGTATGATTCAGTGTGTTAATTACATCACACTGCTGTGCAACCAATCTTCAGAACTTCATTTTGCAAAACAGCAATTATGTACCCATTAAACAACTTCTCATTATTCCACCTCCCCCAACCCCAACTCTTAGCAATGATCAGCCTACTTTCTGTTTCCATGAGTATGACTACTCCAGATACCTTATATAAATGGAATCATGCAGTATTTATCTTTTTGTGACTGACTTATTCCATTTAGCACAATGGTCTGAGGTTGCAACTTGCATCTGAAGGTCCTTCCTTTTTAAGGTTAAATATGCCATTGCATGTATAAGCCACCTTTTATCTATCCACCCATCCATCAGTGGACACTTGGGTTGTTTCCACAGCTACTATGAATAAAGCTGGTATGAACATGGGTGTGTAATATTCCTTTAAGATCCTGCTGTCACTTCTTTTGAATGTATACCCAAAAGTGAAATTGCATTTTAAATGACATGTAGATGCTGAGGATCTATGTTGGAGATGACATGATATTTAAAATTGTCAGGAGACTCCCTTGGGAACTTGAAAGGTAGGAGAGGTAACGTGGAAGTTTCAAGTTTGAAAAATTCCAAGTGTATCCCATGCAATTGTTCAACAGTGTGGCCTTCTAAACTAGACATACAAAATTGCTGGCTAAAATAAGCATAAAGAAAAATAATCTAACCAAAAACTTTGGATTGGAATCAAACGAAACTATAATAAATTCACTGAAGATGTGTAGAAGGAATACTCACTGACCATCCAACTGTTCTTGGAAAGATAAAACTATTAAGACACTGTTTATGGGTTTGTAGCACAGCATTTGGAGCAAAGCAAAAGGAACCTCAGTGGCAAGATATCAATCGTCAGACAAAAATAATGTCCCCAGTAAGATATTATTAGCTCAATGCCCCAAAGTAACCTTGCTGAAAATACATCAGCATTCAATAATTAGAGAGTTAACATCCTAACAAATTTCACTGATAGGTTTTAGAATTATACAACTTCCTAGCTTATAAGGATATTAGATATCATCTAGTCCAACTTTTCTAATTATAAAAGGAAGAACCAAGGCCCAGAGAGGTGAAAGTCCTTCGCCAGGACCACAAAGCTTGTTGGTGACAGGACTAAATTTCTCATGGGTGGTGAATTTAAATCTGTGAATATCCTCAAGACCACCCTTATAGTAGCAACCACATGAATATCTGACAGTATAAATAAAATAGTTCAAGCCTGCAAGACAAGCACTTCTGGATTATTTTCTGTAGCATAGCCAAGCATAGCCAAACATCACTGATCTTGTTCAAGGATATTATCCCAATCAAGAAATGTAACAGATGCTCTTTGCAAGATACATTAAGATGTTTGATGGTTGCAGACAATCAGCCTCATGAAAGCAATAATCAGTGCCTCAAATAAATGTACAAACACTCCCTTCTCCTTTGGGTTACCATAAGAAAGCAAGAAAGACCTCAGGAAATGCAAGAGGGATTATACAGGAATTCATTATGGACTTTAACTTATCAGCAATTCATTGGTTGGCTTAGTTAGTTGTCACCCTACTCAACAAGATATCTTGTGGCATTGATAGACAGTGATAGACAGACTAAGGACCCACACATTTTGGTGGAGAGTAAAGAAAGGTTGGAGAGAGAAAGGTTAGTTGAGGTGGGCTATGTGGATTGTGGGGTTTGTTCAGAACCCTAAGGAGGAGGAAAACACTGGACTGGGAATGGAGGACACCTAAAAAGAAGGCATAGGAGTATCAAGAATAAATTTACCTAATAATTTTGCCATGAGGCACTGCTAAAGATATGTCAGTTGGAAGATAAATATCCACTTGACCCACTTTGTGTGCAGCATGAAATAATTTTTTATTATTCAACAACCTCTAAAACCAAAGGGTGGATATGGAAAGTGGGACTTCAACAATTGGACTCTATACAACCTACTGTTATATTCCTACTTAACAGAATAATCTAAATTTGACTAAGATAGCAGCCATAAATGAAAGGAAAGGGAAAATGTGATGGAAAAAGCCTAACATTCCACCAATGGTGGAGTTGCCTAGTTTGAGGGAACCATGTCCCCTCTGTAACTAGACAGTTGAGACAAATGGATGTGTAAATAGACCAATTGGGAATTGGTTAAGATTATGGCAGAGGTAATATTTATTTTCTTTTTCTTATCTTTATTTTTCCTATAGCCCTGTACTGCGTGTTGATTCAGCCATTAGAGACAGTGAAGTTTCAGATAAGCTCAGGGAAACCCCACAGAAGTGGTGGTTATTTTCCATTCTCTGGTGTGTATGTCTGTTTTGCCATCAGCCATGCTGGGTGGCTACCTCCGTGACCCCAAATCCTGGTACCCGGGAAATTCCAGAGATGCCAGTATCTTTGAGTTCAGTCACAGAGAAAACCACACTACACCTGATCTACATGTTTGTGTGGGGAATTTGTTCCAGATAATTCTGAGGACATCTGGGAAAGGGCAAAATTGTTCTTGGGAAAGTCCCAGAGGTCTACTCCTCAGAGAGACTTAGAACTCAAAAGATACTATGAATAAGAATTCTGTGACTAAAATGCTTACAAGGGCAGAGATTCTTGGGAAAGCCAGTACTCTTTCATCGCCTTACTTCTGCTGTCCCCTAACATAACAACAGATACCATTTTGTGTACTGTTCTAAGTGTTCACCTACATTATCTCATTTAATTTCCACTGTAACCTTTTTAGATAAATGTTATTATCATTTCTCCTTTCACAGATGAGAAAAAAGGAGATATAGAGAGCTTAAATGGTCACGTCAGGTTACTAATAATGGGGACGTAAGACTTAAACCAGTACTGTGTGACTATGAAGTTTCTTCACCAAAAACTCTTTTGGCTTCTAAGCATCTTGATTTCTTGTGAAGAGGGGAAGACTTATTCTCTCTTTCCCCAATCCTGCACTTTGGAGCCTCAGTGACAAGGCCTCCTCAAAAAAGGGCTGAACTTGGAGGAAATAATCCTTTCCCTTCTGCTCACTCAAAATTACCGAAGGTTAACAAGGCCCAGACACTTCCAGAGACAGCGCCCTGTTCTGAGCCCAAAGCATGGAGTCTGGCTGCCTACTAAAGAGTTTCCATTCCCAAGGGGAGACTGCCCAGGAGAGATGACCATCTGGGAACAACCTTCCTAATGTTCCTTTGGCTACACATTTTGTTGATTTCCTTAAGTGTGTTTTCTTATGGGGTTTCTGTTTCTTTTCTGGCTTGGGTTGTGACTTTACTTCATTTCTGTTTATTTCTTATTATTTGGCCAACACACTTGTTTTCATTTGATTTTTTTCCCCCTCAGACTTCTGGCATATATGACCTGTAGCTCATTTTGCAGTATGATATGCCACCCTGGGTGTGTGTTTTGTCTGAAGTCATTGGAAGCCTAAATGTAAACACCATGAAAATGAGATGGGGGGATTATTCAAATGTTTTGACATAGGCAAAGATCATCTTGTTAAAGAAATACATAGGCACTATTTAGATCACAGTTTAGTTGACCTAAACTGTTCACTCCTTTCATAACTGATGAAAGCTGTTATTTAAAATGTAACATCAACAGTCTAAAAAAATAAATAAAATGGTGAAATATTTCTGACCCTTTTTTTTTTTTTGGTGATTGAGAGATGGGGCAGGGAAAGCTCAGTGATAACCAGTTCAGAACCTTGGAAACCAGGAAAGACTTGACTTCCAGCCATGAAAAGTAGAGCAGGTCAGTTAGGACAGAGTTGGGGAAAACATAAAAGGGCAGAGGGAACTCTATAATTTCCCTTAGAAAATCATCTATCACACTGAATATGGTATACCATACTTAACTATCCAACTCCTAATACCAGGTTAAATTCTGGAATTTTTTCAAAGTTAAGGTGATTTATAATCTGTCTGTACCAAATTATTTTTCCTCACACATCCAAGAATGTGTTTGGGAGACTTCCATCAAAGAAGATGAGATACTAAATAATACTACAATAGACTGACTCTGATTTTAATGTTACTGATAGCGATAAGGAAGAGTTATATAATATGCTACTTGACTTACAATGAGAATGATCTTCCAAACATTGAAGAATTTATGGAGAATACTCAATCAAATAGATGCCAACAATGAAGAGATTTGTAACAGGGACATACTATTTTTGAATTTATTTAGCAGTTATAACAGCTTACTATGTGCTAAGGCTTTGGTGAATAAGGTCTGAGTTCCAATTCTGGCTCTATAACTTACTAACTGGATGATAATTGGAATGCAATCACTATCAGGCTCAACTGTGATAATGCATACAAAGTGCTTAGTTCAATGCTAACATAGGGGAACTTTTCAATAATTGGCTGCTTTTATATATTACTCTACTGCTACATGTATTTCCTGTTGAATTTCTTTAGCTCCTTACGAATACAGCATAGCACTATATGGAATCACAGATACTGTATCACATATACTTGGAGTAGGTCTTGAAGGAAAGTTGGCTTATTAGTAACCTAATTTTATATTGATG
This sequence comes from Talpa occidentalis, assembly GCF_014898055.3. Lineage (NCBI taxonomy): Eukaryota > Metazoa > Chordata > Mammalia > Eulipotyphla > Talpidae > Talpa > Talpa occidentalis. Next base: position 60,570,047 of record NW_023601543.1, on the reverse strand, counting down.
GAAAAACTGGAGTAAAGAGTGACTTCACCAGAGGCAAATGGCAATGCATAAGGGAAGAATCAAAGTTAACATTAAAAGTTCTAGCTACTCTTCTCTAACTATTACCCCTAGAAAAATAAGAAGTATAGAGGAGAGAACCAAACATAAGCCCAGAGGGTCCCAGAAGTCCTCCCAGGAGAAGATCCTAAGATGTAAATATCTAGAAGTGGAGAGGGGAGAAGGAATAGAGAGTAAGTTATATCTAGAAGACAAAGGCAGGCAAAGCTTCTCATATCAGAGGAGCTGAGGATATTAAACTATATCATATATATGAAGCACCTACTATGGCAACACATCATTGCCACTCAATAAATTCTGCTGTCATCATCATCATCATCATCATGTTATTAATAAATGTTAATGGATTTATTCATTGAGGATGCAGATACCATGATTGACTTTATATTTCACTTTGAACTTGTCATTCTAATTATGTTTCATTACATAAATACAAGAGCCCTCTGGTGGTCAAAACCACTTCTAGAACATGTGCAAAAGGGTAACTTTGTTTAAATTTTGAAGGTAACATTAAGATAAACAAGGAGTATTGGGCTTATATATGGTATTATGGGCTGACTTACATTGTTCCAAAATTTATAGATTGAAATCCCAGCCCCTAATACCTCAGAGTATGACCATATTTGAACATAGTTTCCTGAAAGAGGTCAAATAAGTTAAAATGAGGTCATCAGGTTGGGTCTTAGTCCAATATTACTGGTGTCCTTACAAAAAGATATCAGAACACAGATACATACAGAGGATAATGTGAAGATACAAGGAGAAGGTAGCCATCAGCAAAGCAAAGGGAGGTCTCAGAAGATACCATCCCTGTCGATATCTTACATCTCAGACTTCCAGCCTCCAGAAATGTGGGAAAATTTATTTCTGTTATGGAAGCCATTCAGTCTGTGCTGTTACCTATGGCAGCCCTCCAAACTAATATATATGAATGAATTAAGGTTCTGGCCATAGATAACATTAGTTTTAGTGTAAAATGGGCCAACAGATCTAACCTGTTATCTTCTGAGACCCACTTAGATGAAAGTGAGACCCACTTAGATGGAAAGCATGGCGTTAAGGAGGTTAGAATGTGAGGTTTCATTCTGAGTTAGGCCATGAAATGTTACTTGGTGTCATGGTCAAATATTATCCATTGAAAAATCAAACCAAGAGGACCTATCTGAATACCATGGATAACTAAATACTGTCTAAAATAACATCAATCAAGAATGATAGAAGCATCAACTTTATTGACCAATTTCAACACATGAAACTGAGACTAATCTTAGAAATAACAGTTATTTGTAATAACATTTTCATAATTGGCTGTATTTTACATTATTTTCCCCCAAATGTCCCAGGACACCCTTATGATAGCAATTTTTCTTATTTCTACTTTTAAAGATAAAGAAGTGAAAAGTCAGAGAAGATAAGTAGAAAAGGTTTGACACAGGGTATCCAGGCTTTTGAAAACCCGGGCTTTTGGAGTCCATAGTCCATACTCCTTTCACTACCTCCTACAGCCTCTCCACATTTTCCATTTGACAAGAGCCCCAATTTCTGAGATCTTAAAACATATTTACTAAACACGAGATATTTTCCCAAAGAAAGTGGCAACTATTTGTTCAGTTCATGGATTGGACACGTGAAAAATCTGCATTTAAAACAATGGGACTAGATATGAAAATAGGTGTGAAATACCCATACCAGAGCTTCAAACTGATTTGAGATTTACAGTTTGAGAAGGTTTCTATACCAAGAAGGGAGATGAGAATAAGTCAGGAATCTTTTCATCTTCATCATTTCAAGTTTTTCAGTACAGACGGAATTTAATGAGAAATGATATGCGCTCTCATGTGCCCAGAATACCTTCATTACAGTAGGGAGTCCAACATTGCCTTTTCTTAGTTTGAAGCTAATTTCTTGAATAACTGACCTGCAGTCACATTTTAATACAGAATATCTAAGAGGATGTAAATAGAACTAATGAGAAACTATTTAATTAGTAAAATTCAACACTAGCCAAGTGCTTCCACATCAGATAATTAAATGCAAATGTACAAAATTTCTTCATTAAATACAGTAAGCTTTTATTGATTTGGGGTCTATTATTTCATGATGATTTCATCTAGGTTAGGCTGATATTTACCTCTGCACTTTCTCTGAAGATTGTGCTAAGTGAAAATCGTATAATGCAAACAGAAATGGGTGAAAGTATTTTCATCTTGCACAAGCAAAACAACTGTTTCAAGAAGCTTCGGCACACTCATTGCAAACCAATGGTGTCTGACCTATTACGTGGGCATAGTGTGGCTGGTCTCAGTGAATATGTGAATACATTAATGCAAAGTGTTCATGGTCTCAAAGGAAGCCCGAGATTGCCTGCCCACCAGGGAGGTGGTCTTCAGTGTGTTCCTCAGGTTTGCAGCACTGGAGTCCCCTAGGAACTTGTTAGAAATGCTAATTTTCGGACCCCACCCCAGACCTTCTGAATCTGAAACTCTGGGGGTGGGGCTCAGCCTTCTGTGTTTTAACAAGCCCTCCAGGGAATTCTGATGCACTTTCAAGTGAGAACACTGCAGAAGGAAACAGTTGTTTGTTAGATGTGTGAGTGATTTTCATTATACTCAAAAGAAATAGAAACTGTCTTTCTGAGTATTCTGTTTTTGAAATCTTTCACTAATTCAGAAAGACTGTCTCCCCAACAAGTCTGAGTTAAGGGAGGTGAGCCATAATTGGGTGTTTGTTTATAGTGAAGCTAAGAAGCCAAACTGATGCCCATTGTCCTTACAAAGGAATGAAGGCTCAGCTGCCTGTGCTGGCTGGCATCCTGCTGATAGAGGAGAATGGAAATTGACCAGGATCTGGAGCTGTCAAATGGTCGCAATAATTTTCCAATCCATTTTTTATTTTCTCTTATTTAAGTAATGTTTTAAATGAAATCCAATCCATATTTTCCCTAATTTACATTTAAAATTGTTCAAATGTTATGTTGGTAGGAGATGAGTGAGTCCCCAAGAGACCTTATGAATCTCCTCAAACTTTTTCTTCAAAACAGGAAGTTGCATTTTACCCAGTGCATACAAAGTTTAGCTTGAGAAGGCCTGATTTGTACTTCTTTTCTTAGCTCAAAATTTTGGAATGTATTTTAATTTTCAAAGCACATTTTCTCCCTTTCTCTTTACCATCATCAATGTCTCTAGGTAGCATCTCCAATCACATGTGCTACCTTTCCTTCTCATATAAGCTAAGTTATGAGAGCCCTAATCTTATTTTCATAATCATATGCTTGTCTTTTATGGCTAAGCGATTGCAGAATTCTGTAAATGTACTAGCTACACCTAAATTTAATTCAGTTCAACAGCCATGTATTATAGCCTGCCCAAGGAAATAGTACTGCCTGTGGGGAGGGAGGAGATAAAAAATAATAGCTCAGAAATGAGTTGATCTCAGCTGAGAAATGCCTGAGTATTTGTTGCACTGAATAGATTTTGTTTTCCATTTGCTCCCCAAGTTGCCAGAAAATTAGATCTAGCCTCCATATTAGACTTCTGAAATGCGCTGGTGATTCTAAAAGAGGTCACCATATTTGAGAACAAGTAATTTAATTAGTGGTCTGAGGAGGAGAAAGAGATGGAGAAAATTGTGGCAGACTGCCTAGGGCAGGACAGAATATACTTAGCTCTCTTGTGCCTATGCCTGGCACCTCTTTGTCCCCACAGAACGTTGGTCGTCCCTCCATCTAGCACTACCCCTCAAGGCGACTATTGATTTGTATGCCTGCGTGCTTCTCTTACAAGGACTATGAGCCCCTTGAGTATAGCAGTTGCTCCTTTCTCAAGCAAGTTGTGTGGCTTTGCCCAGGCTGCTTAATAAAGTGGACATAATTCATCCTCTTCTCTTAACAAGTTTGTCACTTGAGGCCTTATTTGTCACATTGATCTTACACCCATAGGAGAAGAGGCTCCCAATCAGTTAGGGCAAACCTTTCTCATTGAAAAAAGCCGCAATAGAGGGATAGAAGGGCAGAGTGCCTGGCAACCAGATGTGGTGGCAGAAGAGCCCTGAGGAAGTATGGCTACTAGGAGAGCTAGCAGTACAAACCTCCCCCCTCCCCAACCAGTCCTCCCTATTCTTCTCCACTGGCCTTTCGTTCAGGTTCCTCATCCTGAGCCAGTAAGCTGATGGCCCATTACTATTGTTACCTAACATGTCACTCCTGTCCTCCAAAAATCTGGTTTAAAAGAGCAATCATTTTATTATCTTTCTTAGTTTCTACAAGTTAAAATTTGGGAAGGGCTCTGCTGAGCATTCCTCGTGCCATTGTAGTCAGCGACTTGAGCTATGACAATGAGGGGTGGCAGCAGACTAGAGATAGCCTGGTGGGGTATCTTTCCATGAAGTCTCAGGGTCCCTCCGTGTGGGTTCATTTGGGCTTCATTAAAGCACAGAGACTCTAGGGTCTATTTCTACAGAGGTTCGAGACTATAAACATTAATGTTACAGTCAGCAAGAGTGTGATTGAGTTGCCTTTTGTGACCTAACTTGAGAAGCCTCATGGTCTCACCTCTGCCAAGATTTATTGTTGGAACTATTTCCAACAGCTCATCCAGCTTCATACGGAAAGACATATAGTCAATACCTCATGGTGGCAGGAGTGTCAAAGTCACACTGTAGAAGAACATATCAAATGGGAGACACTGTTTGGTCATTTTAGGGAACATGCTACTTGTCATGTCCAGGAAGAAGACTAACAGCTGTGGGGTCTCCTTCCTTTCCGACCAAGATTGTTTCCCTATAAACCACCCTCATCCCCACCCAAAGAACATTTTATATTGCAAAGTTTCAGACCCTTGAACCGAATCACTTAGGTTAAAGGAAAAAGCCAGAATAAAAGTTGTACATGAAAATGACAGCAATATCTTAAGTGTAAATTTTTACTTGATGTTATGTCTATTCAAACAATGCCTCTATACTTAAGTCATGTACCACAACCCACTCACACAGACACCACACTTTCTTCCAGTCACAGTTTTCTTTTAGTTTTACACTAAAAGAAGCTGGTACAGTGTTAATCTTAAATACCTTAGAGATTCTGTCTAACAAATGTGAATTTAGCTTTCATAACACTTAAAAATACCACAGGTTTGATTGTTCACACACATTCCTGAGTAATTTTCTGCAGGAAATACTATTTCAAATTCTCTATTAGGGAAAAAAGTTAAATGAAAATCAATATTGATGGGTAGCACTGTACGAAAAATGTGTGTTGTAAGTTATTTTAACACAGAGGTAGTTTCCTGTGGAAACTGTGACTAGTGGTAAAGCTCAGTTTTAAAATATTTTGAGATACAAGCCAAAATCTTGGGTGGGGAAAAATAATTTGCTCTTATCCCAAAAAAAGTCAATTACTCAGAACTAACATTTTAAAGATACGATTAAAGAATGTATCTTTTCTAGAGGTAATCTGTGTCATGCTCAATAATAGCTAGGATGTGCTGGCAAATTACTTACTAATAAATTCATTCACAGTTTGTAGACTATTTTCTCCTAGAAATTTAGCTTTTTTAAATAAAGAATTGTCTAATTTCAAATTTTCACTGAAATATCTAAAGTAAGTAGCTAGTGGCTATTGAGCTTGGTGAGGTGATGACTATTAATCCCTAATTACCTCGCTTTCCAAACGAACCATTCAATATATTCTCTATATAAATTACTACCAAGGGAAGATTCATACCAACATCAGTACCATCATTTGGTATTTCAAAAAGAAATACAAATTATCCTTGTCTCTGTTTCCCACATGGGTGGCCTGTATAATGAACTGGAAAAGTGAGACTAAGGAAAACTTCTTCATTAAGAGTAAACTAAAAACAAGTGATATATTCTTTAAGGCGGGGGAAAAAATCATTACCCACGACTAGATAATTGAATTGTGTAGACTTGTTAAAGCTTTACTCTAACTATAAATGTATTTGCAAGTAATTATCACCCACAGCATAAATAACTTTTTAATATCTACCTGAGTCAACATTACTCAGATTTGCGAAGCACCAAGGAAAATAAGCAATTAGCTGATTCCTTATCCAAGAAAAGCATATTGCTTAGTTACAAGTAATTCCAAAATGCCCAAAGGAATGAGTGGGTGGAGGTTGATTCTGTACAGTCCAAGACCCAACCTCAAGAGATGTTGCAGGGACCTGCCAATCAGAAGGTCAGCTTCTGATAAACTCAGCTCAAACTTCCTTTACTCTTCTGAAGGCCCATGACAATGATACACAGTTCTTGGATATTGAATTCTGAGGGCTATGCCTACAGAACCTGACCATGACTCGTATCTCATCTCTCGATGAGCCCCAAAAGCAGGTTTTCAAAAAACCCTCTGCCAAGAGCTTCAGATCTATAAGAGAAAGTGGTCCATATAATCAAATTCTGAAATCCCTGGACTAAGCATTCATCTCCTAAGATGGAGGGAATGGAAACTTGGTAATAGCCCATTAAGTATCTGTTATCATGACATGATTTTTAGTACAAATGCATTCATCTTCCTCTCCCTATCAAAACTCCTGACTGCTTTGCTGAATCATACCAAATAATTGTTAGGTACTCCTTTTGTTCTAGAATAAACAGAGGACAGGACCAACCTTCTTAAAGCTAAAGTTCAGAAGAACATCCATTTGTGAATCTCGCTGTGTAACACAGCCCAGGATGGTTGCTGGCAAGAAACCAGCCAAGGCAGGTATGGGCATCACTGTGGTCTCTAGTCTTAGCTTCTCTCTGGGAAATTGTTGGGCACTGCCTCCTCTCTAAAAGCATTTCTACCCAGCTTACTCTTAATTGTCACAGCTGTTTCTCTGAGGTGTGTATGGGATGTGGTGCCCTAGTTCCTCCTAGGAATGTGCTCCTCTGAATGAAGGAAACATGTTATCTGCTTCCTATCTGATTATATGTTTACAAATGCATACCTACCTCTAACCTTGTCCACATGCCAGTTCTAGATCAGCCCAAGGCACTCATTTGTTGTCTTAACTTTAGAAACTCGGTCCCAATAATTTAAGAAAGCCTAAATCAGTAACAGCCATCAAATTTCTAGAGAAAATATTCCATAACACACAAGGTGTTGTTAAGTACAATTAACTTAGTCTGCATTTTTCCCATTTATTCTCCATCTAATTAAAAAATGAGAGTGAACTGTGGTGGTAACACAAATTGTCTACCTACCCACTCTTTTGTCGTCCCCCTCAATTCTGTGTGTATCAATCCCCTAGGAAAATGAGGCTTTCCTCTCCCTCATTGCCCGTAAGTATGATCTGTGATTGTGAGTGTTGTGCTATCAGTGGAGAGTGACCACTACATGTAGAAAAATTGTCATGTGTAGTAAACAACTACACATACGGATCTAGTTAGACCATTTTGGATTGTTTATTTGTCAAAGATCATTTTATATTGCAAGGTTTCAGGCCCTTGAACTGACTCACTCAGATTAAAAGAACTGGAATGCATCAAACTCATATACAAAAAGACAGCATTTTTTTATTAATTTGTATTTAATGTTCTATCTAGTCAAACAATGCATATATATATAAGCCATCCATTTCAACTTTAATGTATATAGTTTTACTGTAAATTTTATTGTTTAAGGCCCATTCCTGGGGTATTAGACATGAGGAGCTACAGTTTCTGTGAACTGGCCACCCAAAGGCAGATACCTTGGTGGTACTCTGAGGAACATTTGGACATGCTCTCCTTTAAAAATTAGATTCAGAGGAAAATGAGATTGAGGACTTTGTGGTTGGCATAGGGGTAAGTGTTGAGAAATGTTCCTTTGGCTTGCATGAAGGAAAGAATATGGCCACCAGGAACCCTTTTACAAAATATCAACAGACCTTAATCTTCTTGTTATACTCAATTTCCTTTTGTATGAGAAGTGTGAGGTGAGAATTGCCTGTTGGAAAGTACTATAAGGAAATAGTGAAGAAGGATGGGAAAGGGGAGTGCACTCTGGACTCTCCGTTAGTTCCAATTCTTTGCACAGTGCAAACACACATGCATCCGCATACATGTTCCTACCACTTCCCATCTATGCATATTGTGTTCACCACCCCCCACTGGTCTCAATACCCTTCCTTGGCTTAGTTCACTAGCGCTGACTTTGCATTTCTGAGGCAGGAATGACTCGCCTCTCACACATGTCCCTGTCCTTGTCTGCTTCATAAATATATTTCCTAACCATCTCCTCTCCTAGGGCAAGCATGGATTCTTCTTTGACCTCTCTCTTTGACCTCTCTTCTTTGACCTCTCTAAACAGAGCAATGTTGAGGACAAAGGCACTCATTACATGCTTAAAGAGAAAATGACAATTAATACATTTTCCGTTTGTCATCAGAATTCTGAATCTGAATGTCCCACAACATCAATAACTATTTCCCAGAGACTCCTGACATCTCCCATAGACTTGCACCTATAGAGAGTGACGTGAGACCATTTGCATGGCACATTTCCTCCTTCTTCCAGTTGGAGCCTACCTTAGCTCAATTTCTAATATATTTGATTCTGTCAGCTGAGGCTATCCCGAACCTCTGGAGCAGGGAGATATGGGGCAGTCCCCTTTTTGTAGAATATTTACTGTATAGATGGTGAACTCAGCAGTGTTTGCCCAGACCTGTTGTATTTTCTAAAAGTCGTTCATGGATAACCTTTCATGGATACCACTGATGTATGTTGTTCCAAAAGATAAAGAGAACAGTATGAGGTGTCTACCTAGCTTGACTTTGCACCACAGAAGAGTGGACGCTCTAGCTTCCCTGATATTTTTAAAGGCACTTCAGGGCTCTTTCCTCCACATTTACTAGCTTTCATTGAAAGTGATAGATGATGCTTTCGTGGCATTATCTAGATGACTATTAGGTACAAAAGCAAAATCTAAAATTGAAAAAAACTCAAGTAAGTCAGAAGGAGGAAGGAAAATACTGGATGATTACATTCATATGTGAACTAGAAAGAAAGAAAATAAAAAGAACAGATAAAACTAAACCAAAGCAAACCCTAGAGATCTAAGTGCAAAACTGAAGTTGCCAGAGAACATGGGGGGAGGCTGGAAAGGAAAATGGTGGGGTGGCCCAATAGACTATGGTGGTAAATTATTGGTAGTTTGACGGTAGGTTGTAATATGGTAACATACATCTGATGAAGTTTGAAACTATATGCAAGTTTGAAACTATTCACTTAAATCATATACAGTGTTGTAAACCTATGTTTCCTCAAAAAATGATGCAGTTTAAAAAAAATAATGTCTGTACAAATTTTACATGGTTATTGCAAGGTTCAGCAATACAAGACAGGTACCCTTAGTAATTCACTGAACCTCTTGATCCATCTAAGAGACCTACACCATTCCCTGGAATTCCCATCCTGGAATTCCCATTAGTTAGAGAACTACATGATGGTCCCAGCAAGGATAGTCATGCTTCACACATTAAGTCACATAATCTTCACCCACCCCCAACTGTAAAATATCTTGGTGAAAGTGGGGATAGGGCCTCCCCTGGTGGCACAAGCGGTTGAGTGCTGCGCTGTGAAGCTGTCCACAGCCTCTGCAGTGCGGGTTCGATTCCTGGCCAGCCAATGAGGGTCCCACATGGCGCTGCAGACCTCTCCTGTCTGGCCTGCTGCTCCCCTCAACAGTGTATTTCGTCAGTCTGCCTGTTCTGTTCCCCGCTCTGTCTCTGGTGAATCCTCTCACCCTCCTGCACATCTGGCCTATACCCCGGTTCTTGTATAAATAAATAAATAAATCTTAAAAAAAGAAAGTGGGGATATATTGCAAACAAATATCTTCAGAAGAATAATCCACACTATTTACATTAGCATGAATAATTGAGAGACGAAAACTCTCACTACCAATATGAGTTATATGTGAGTGGTATAGCGCATCTTTTTTTAAGACTTATTTTTATTTTTTTATGCATGCAAGAACTGAGGTATAGGGCAGAGGTGCTCAGGGTGGGGGGCATAGTGAGAGGACTCACTGGAGACCTAGTGGGGATCAAAACAGGTGGATCTACTGAAATACACTGCTGAGGGTAGCGGCATGCAGGGATCAAACTCACGCCGCAGCGGCTGGCGATAGCTTGATAGCACTGACTTTAGCCCCTGAGCCACCAGAGAGGCCCTGGTTTAGAGCATCTTATGCACACAAATGTCTACCAGAGTCTGTGGCCAGTCAGGGAGCATCAGGAATGCAGATACCTGTGTCCCTGCAGCTCCCCCTCCACTGGTGTCTGTTCAACTCCCTGCCAGGATCCTGTGAGTCTTAACCACATCAATAAGGCTACCAAGTCCTCAGGCTAAGTTCTGTTTGGCCAATGGAAAACCTCTGCAGAGGATCAGATACAAAGGAAAGTGAGCTCATGGTATTTATGCCCCTGGCTCCCTTCCTGAATGTTCCCGTAGGCTGCCTGCATTCTCTCTACTACCTTTTCCAGATAACAGACTCTGGCTACCCCAGGACTCCCTTGTCCCTTCCTGATTCCAGAAACCATAACTTTCCCCCCTACCCTGCAAGTCTAGAAGGGATAACACTTTGTTTGCTACTAGATAAGTCTCACTGTACTGCTACTGTTACGGGGCAACCCCAATATGAAATGGGTCGCCTGACTGTGGGTCCTCACTAGTATACTTAAAAGGGACATATATTGAGACTCAACTGCAGGCACACACAGAAAGATTAATAGGGGTTTATTTACCAAAGAAGGGGAATTGAAGAAATGATTAACTCAGGGAGAAAGAGAGGGAGATAAATTGGTGAATGTGTCCTACCAGTTCCGCTGAGCTGGAATCCCAATAGCACGCCGAGAGCTGGTGAAAAGTCAAGAGCCAAGAGAACCCAAAGCCCACATGTCTGGTTATATACCAAGCCTGGCTGCTTAACTCCACCCTCAGTTCCCAGCAATCCTCCCTTCAGTGGTGATGGCATTATGGGATTTGTAGTCCTTGGCATCTTGGATCTCTTTGGTCTGGAGTGGGATTGGGGTCCATAAAACCTGTTTGTGGAGTTCATTCAGGGCATCCTTTCTCCCCAACACTACTACCCTTTGTGGCTCCCATACACTAAGTTTGTAAATAAATCCTGCTCAAATTGCCCATTTTTTCAGTGGGTCACCCCTTTCCTCCTAGAATTCTGATGAATATACACAATGACTAGAATATCTGAAATTTTCTGGGTCTCTGAGGACACCTACAAGATCATGCATACAATAAAAGAGGGGGCCAAACTACTAAAAAACTCAATGTGGCACGTGGAAGCTGAAGTCTGGGGTCTGGTAATGCTGGGGAGCACTAGAGGCCTAGTCAAATTTCTGTTAACTCTGATTTAGCACAAACCTGGTGTTACTTATCTACGGTTCCTTTCCACAGGCAGGTGGAAAGAAGTTGTGGAATATGGAGACAAGGGAAAAGGCCTTCCACCTCATGACCCCTCAATGGAACTATGTCCAAAGGTTATAAAGACTCCCTATTGACCAAGTTGTCTCTGAAGATTAACTTAAGCCAGCTTTATAATTAAGAAGTGAGTGTCCCACTACAGGGTGGGGAGGAGGGAGTAGGATTAAAACAAGGGGGTGGGTGGGAATTGTATGGGGACTATAACCAAGATGAAAATGCATACATTGTGCAAAAATGAAAAATGATGTAAAATATATAAAAGTGAAAAAATAATAATAATAAATTTAAAAAATGAAGTGAGTGTCCTCTGGAACTATTTTCCTTAATTATAAAAAACTCTATAGAAAGAAAGCTGAGCAATGAAAAGTTATAGGAAGATAGGTTTATGGTAGAGAGATAGCATTTAAACACTCAGGGACTTTGCCAATGTGTTTATGAAAAATGAAGAAACATCAAAGTCATTGATATTATCACACGATTGCTTAATGATGTTGACATAAAGATTTGCAAAAGATCACCTGAGTCAAACTGCTACCTCCCACCAGGACCACGTTTATTCCATCCAGTCTAATTACTGTTGAGGCTCTACAGGGGTAGGGGGAGGTAACAGTTTTTTTTACTATCCAGGTCTACAGTGAGGCAAAAGTGAAGAGCTAACAGTTGTTTTTGTAACCGAGGCTGTATCAGTGGTGACTATGGGATAGGCCAGATCAACATTCAATCTCCAATAGAATGTTTTTCTTCCTGGCTCACCCATAGCATTGGAATTCAGGAACTAGACACCTGCTTCATGTTTAAATATGTTTGTATATGTAATTAATAGTGTTTAGGCTGATGAGAAGCTATCCTGGGAGTAGTTTCTGAAACTAGTACACAATCATTCTGGTACCTCCTTGCTTGATCTGCCTCTATAAATCATCTTGTTTAGTTTTTACTCTACAATGAAGTCGATGTTTACACATGTATGACACATGTTTGCTTGATTGGAGAAATGTTTTCCAAGTCAGAGGAAGGATTTTATTTTATCATGACAAGGAAATTTAGGATTTGTGGTTAAGCCCTCACTCTGCCACCTAATAGCTTTACCTCAGGAGGTTGTCACATTGCTGCCAGGGATGTGTCATCTCACTGCCATGGCTCTTGTGGTCTCATGATGGGATGGGGGTTGATGAAAACAAATGGCCTTTATTTGAATATGGGAAGATGGAGGGTCATAGTTGTATTAGTCAGGATTCTGCTGAAACAATTCTGTGTAGCAAATGACTCCAAAGCTTGATGATTTATAACGATAAGCATTTATTTCTAACAGGGATTTGAGGATTCACTGGAGTTCACTCAGTTCCAAGCTTCAACTTGGGTCCAGGTTTATTCCACCTTTCTCTTCATTGTGGGGCCAACAGTTACGTGGGTCATGGTCTTCTCATGGCTGATGGTAGAAGCACACGCAAAAAGGAGTGAATGGAGATACCTCTTAAGATCTCTGCTGGGAGCTGACACCCTTCACCTACATTCCTTTGGCCAAAGCAAATCATAAGGTCAAGATCAAAGTCAATGGGTCAAAGATGATTTTTCTCTCTGAGAAGCACTGTAAGCTCACCTGGCAAAGGATATGTATGTGTAATTCTACTACAAGAAGAGAATTAAGAATTAGCAACACAAATCCTATGCACTACCCTATAGGCTACTAGGCTCAGTCTATAATTTTTAAATCCTCCAGCTCTAATTGGCATGTTTCCCTATTGTCCCCATCCATGGCAGTAAATACACACACCGTCAGTGAACTTTACCAGCCAAGTAGAGTTCCTGCTCATAAAGAAGGGGTTACTGGTTGTCTGAGATAAGGCACCTTGCTATTGGCCAGTCATCCTAAGACAAAGTTGAGTGGTCTAAATCAGATGAACATTTGTCAAGAGCTCACAGTCATCTTACTTGAGGATAGCAGAGAGGTGTCTGCAGGAATTGGAGACATTTAATCACCCTACTGCATTTCCCAATGACTCCATAACTGTCTTTACATTATCCAGTAAGATGGACTTCTTAACTCTTCTCCCAAGTTCCCATCTGATTCTATCTAAAGATTTTCATATAAGATATTCAATACAAAATTGTAGAAGTTTCTCAGAGCAGCTGGCCCAGAAGATCTGGAAGTGTTGTTCAGTGCCAGAAATGCAAATTATCATACATCATTAGAATCAGGAGTTTCATCTCTCACTCAAAATTGATTGAGACTTCATGAAACCTAATCTCTTTTCTTACTTGCATATAAATCTAAGTGAGGAAAATCACCAAGCTACCTTTCTCAGAAATGGCCAGACCCCTGTGGGATATACTCTTCACTGTTTCCATTTTGACCCTGAGCATTATGAGTTACAATGGAAATGTTAGTGACTCAGAACTCTAGCTGTGGACTCTACAAGGGCCTCATCTCTGAATTTTTTTGCATATGTAATCCGCCAAGACATATGCCCATGATGTAAACTTCCTTGGTTTGGGTTTATAAATTCGTTGTTTGTGGCAAACCAAGACCTGCAGAGAAATCACTCTGTCATTAACAACTCAGTTTACTTAATAAGCCATTAGTGAAATAAATGATGGGAGAGAAGTTCAACTTGTATCTGTTTTCCAAACCTCAATCCAAAAATACAACTCCTTTCAGATGACAGGGTCTCCCTTCAATGGACAGTCATGTACCAAAACTGTGAGAAACCACCGTGGACTGATTCCAGGCTGAATCACAGCCATGACTGCATACAGCTGTCTCATTGTCAGACCAGACCACTTCTGTCAGATGAACTTGCTGACCAGAGAGGGAGAGAAAAGATCCTACAAACAAGCTGCTGGCTGTGAGCCAATGTGACCATGTCTCAATAGTGACACAGGCTTAGAGCTACTTCTGGAAAACAGGCTGTCTCTAAAGAATGTGTAAATAAGTTCAAGCGTGAAATAAGACTTATTCAGAGATGTGGTGCTGTTTATGTGATTGCTTTAATTACTACCCTGTTTGGAAGCCATTATAGTATATTGTTGATGAAAATTGATTTTTCAAATGTTGTGAACTTACTGGAAAATAACTTTCCCTTTCAGGAGGAAATGGAGAATATAAAAAGGAAATATGGAACAAAAGTTGGTCTTTGCCCCAAAGATGAATTTTAACATTTAATAATATAACAAGCATAGACGGATGGCCATCATATCATTTTACCAAAATTTCCTAGGAGAATTATTCCCACTGTTAAGAGATTCATTCATTCACATTTTAGAATTTTAACTATGTAAAACTCTCAGTACTTTAAATTTTATATAAATTTATGGGAATAATATTCATTATAGGCAAAGAATGGCCAAAAAAAGTTTCTTTCCTTGATCATATCATACTAGCGATCCTGTATTAAATATCTACTTCTATGCAACAAATTACTTTCAAACTTAGTTTCTTAAAACAACGTTTCCATGTAATTTACGTATTTATTTATTTATTTTTAAAGATTTATTTATTTATTTATACAAACACTGGGTATAGTCAGAAGCGTGGGAGGGTGAGAGAATTCACCAGAGCCAGAGGGGAGAGCAGAGCAGGCAGACTGACGAAGTACACTGCTGAGGGGAGTAGCCGGTGGCAGGAGAGGTCTGCACGCCGTGTGGGACCCTTGCAGGTGGCCGGGGTTAGAACCGGCGCTGCAGAGGCTGTGGGCAGCTTCGCAGCTCAGCGCTCAACTGCTGCGCCACCAGGGAGGCCCCACCATGTAATTTATTTTAAACACATTTATTATCTCACAATCTCTGTAGGCCAGGAATCTGGACATGGGTTAGCTGGATCCATTGTCTCAGGCACTCTCAAAAGACAGTAATCTAGGTCTTGGCCAGATCTGTGCTTTCATTTGAAGGCTCGATAGGGAAAAATCTGCTTCCAAGTTTACTGACCTGGTTTTTGTGGAAGTCAGATCCTCACAGGTTATTGGACTAAGAGTCTCATCAGTTGTTAGCTGGAGGCCTCCCTCAGCTTCCTGTCAAAAGGGCTTCTCCAGGGGCTCCCCTGGTGTCAAAGTGCTCAGGCTGCCAGCGAGGGTCCCACATGGCACGCAGACCACTGCTGCTGCCCGCTGCTTCCCTCAGCAGTGTACTTCATCAGTCTGCCTGTTCTGCTCCCCGCTCTGGCTCTGGTGAATTCTCTCACCCTCCCGTGCTTCTGACTATACCCAGTGCTTGTATAAATAAATAAATCTTTAAAAAAAGGGGGCTTCTCCAGAGGGCAGCTTACAGCATGACTCCCTCCCTCCCTCCCTCCCTTCCTCCCTCCCTCCCTTCCTTCCTTAGCAAGGTTTCCAAGAGAAAGAGTATGTAAACGATCACAGTCACCAAAGAAGTCAGTCTTTCTATAGCTGAATCTCAGAAGTGACATATCATTAACTTTGCTATATTTTATTCATTAAAAGCAAGTCACAAGTTTTAGTCCTCACTCTTGGGTATGAATACTAGCAGACAAAGAACACTAGAGGGCTATTAAAGGCTGCCCAACAGATCTTTTAGCCATTTGATAAAATATGGCTAAAGGTAAAGGAAAAACATATTTAGATAAAGATGCTAGTACTTGAGGCACTTAAAGTATGTTGTCCCTATTGAACTAGACAATTTATAAAGCTCTAACTATTCTAACAATTATATATTTTTTAAATCAAGTTTTAAAATTCATTTTCAAAATGGCCTTTAATACCTGTGGCACATTCTGTACAGCTCCCCAACTTTGCCCCAGCCTAATAGTGTGGACACTCTTATTTTTCTTTGCAAATAGATTTGAATAATACAAAGAGTTAAGAGTACTCAGATAAATAAGATAGTGATCAAGGTCAGCAATGCTGCTTCGCATGTTTGCTTTTACAAATATAAAATAAAAAGACATATTTCCATGTGTGGCTCGAAAATTGGTCCAGAAGGTAGTACCTGAAAAGGATTGTTTTGCTTTAACCTTCATTTGGATGTTTAAAATTTGGTAGTCATCTCTAGATTTGCAATCTGCATCATACGTAACTATGGTTTATATGTTTACACATTTTAGTCTGTGTCTGATATTCCTGGGTAAATAGAAAACATAGACCCTATTGGGACATGTTAGGAAAAAAGGGAACGCTAAGGAGAGACCAAGAGTTCTCCAAGTGGGATCCAGAGTTCACCCCCACCCAGTGGACAGAGAGGATGCTTTTATAGCAATACACACTGGGATTACCCCTGTATTGTCCAAGGCCCTCTTAGAGTTTGTGGTTAGTGAGTCAATATGAGACTGACATGTCACACCCGCACTTGAGACTTCTAGGATTCCATTCTGGGAAGCAGCATGGGAGAGAGTCCCTTGTCTCTCATGACTCAACTCCTCCCTTCCTTCCTATTTTCTACCCACCAGCACCCATTCATTGTTTCCCTTACTACACAATCTTTTTCATCCATTTCATATTTTCTATTGCATTCAAAGATGTTCTTCCAATGATTTCCTCTGTTTGCTCTTCCTGGCCCTTATTGTCCCATCTGCATCCTTCTCTGTGCCCTGAGGCTTATCTCTATGGTGCTGCACCAGCTGGGCTCACAGGACCCTTGGCTTGTGGCTGGGTTGGGCCAATGCAAGGCACTAATATGAAGTCATATGGTTGGAGGAGACTAGTCAGGAAATGTAATCCACCCCACCCTATCTCCCTGCCAAGCCACAATTTCCTTCATCAATTTCATAGTATTGATCAGATAGTTCCACTCTCACAGGTACAACTCTCTGGGTTGAGGTGCAACATCCTCCCCTTGCCCCTTTAACTCTGAGTGGAAATGGCTTCCTAGTTTTGTTAGTCGATGGGGTGCATCACCAGCCTTTTTGGTTCCCTTAACTCTGTTTTCTTCAGTCACCCCTGGAATGTGCCATCTGTTTCCTGCAGGACCCTGATAAAGACATTGACTAGCAAACTATTTATTTTAAAATTTTGCAAATTTCTTATTCATTAGAGATATGCTTAACTGTTTGTATCTTCTCACCTACATTAAGCCAAGAGCATCTGTGCTGAATTGGTACCCTGCCAGCCAAAAGCAAAATTGCATCATGAGATAGAAGGAGCAAAATGGTTACTTTTGTGTTTCAAGGGGAGAAAATGATGTGGCCCTGTCCCTGAGATGGCATCCCCAGGAGGGAGAAGAGGCCGTATTTGTACTTTTGTAGTGGGTGGATGCCTGAACTCCATCTGGCTGGGAGATTATGCTCTCCTAATGGGTCACAGTGGCATGGGGCCAGCAAGATTTCAGGGTAACAGAGCCAGCAACAGCAGGCAGATGGAGGAGACTGAGGCCCTTAGGAGGATTGGGGGAGTCACAGAGGGATGGAAGTCACAGAGCAGCAGGCTGACTGATACCAGGAATGCCCTTCAGGTGTCCAAGAAGACAAGCGCTAAACAACTGGTAGGGAGTGGGGGGCTGTTGACACAAATAGATGATGCTGGGTCCCTTGCCATTCTGGCTCTTCAGTCAATTTAAATTTAATTCGGAGAAAGTTGATGTGATGGAACTGGATTCTTCAGGGTTGTGAAGTAAATTTTGGAGACTATAATGACTATTTGTTCTAATTATGAAGATGCTTATGGTTTTATTTAAAAATCTCTTTCATGTGAAATAAGATTCTTTAAACACATAGACAATCACCAGAAATCTCTCGAAGTCACAGCCTAGTCAAGAATGGGAATGTAAATATTATAAAGCTCAGTTGAGATCAACGATCTAATCAGGCCCAGCCATGGGTGGTTAATGGAAAAAGACAAGTTCAATTCCTGGAGATCAGTTATTGCCATGACTTGTGGGTGTAAAACATGGAATTGTGAGGTAGAGAATTTGAAAGGATAGTTAATTGTAGAGAAAGGAAGGAAGGGAGGGGGGGAGAGAGGGGAAGAGGGAGGGTGGTAGGGAGGGAGGTTGTTGAAAAAAATACAAAATATTTTGCGTAATTAGGTCATACACCAAAAAATCTGTCTAGAAACATGGCCACACCCTCTCCCTGTGCATCATAGCAAAAGAATAAGTACTTGAACATTTGGTATGATGACCTTACTCTCACTACTTCCCTCATCCCACAATCACTTCTAGAAAGTCTTGAAACATGCATTTTTTTCTTTATTTCCATGCCACAAATTAGAACTTCCCAAATGGACACAGAATGAAACTTTAAATGTGATATTACTATATACTAAGTACTATGCATACATTATTCCCCTGGATCCTTGTAGCAATTATTAGCAATAGATATTATGGGTTCAAGTTTAAAAGTAAAGAAACAGAAAAGTATAAATAATATCATGAAATCCTCAATGCCTCTTGACCACAAAGCATGATTTTGGGGTTTGAGTCCAAGTTTGTACTTTTCAACTACTCTATACTTCTTTTAAATTGGTACTGGGGCGGGGAAGTTCAGGGATGGGGAAGCAAATCAAGTCATTGATATTTCTAGCAAGTTAATTTATATAAACTTTTAAATATTGACTTTTTTAAAAAATCCTATGATTTTTCTTCATTGATATATGAACATCAACTCTCTTAGCTTTTAAAGTGGTTTGTTGACCACAGACACACCAAAAAAGTTAATTAGGGGTAAAAACAGCATATTTGGGGGCAAGAAGTCTTGTCCCACCTGGTTAGTTAGGAAATGCAAGCACCTCTCTCTGTTTTACCCTTCATTCCTTGATTGGAAGGGAAAAATCATCTTATATTTGAATCCATTTTGAACAGTGGTTTTAGTCCCTGTGCATCCAGGATTTAGCATCTAAATCTGCAGAAATAAAATGACTTAGATAGTCATGTAATTCTCAAGAACATTTGGTATGAATTCCAAGACAAAAAGTTCCTCTTCCCGCTGAAAAAAAAAATATATGGGTAAATTTGAAGATGTTAATTTGCATTGAATGTGAAAAACAAACTCCCAGCATGCAGCGAGTTGGACTGAATTTTCTCCAGAGTCTCTCAGATGGAGTTAATCCCATTCTAACGTGCTCCACTCACTATGTCAATATGATCTATCTTCGCTGCCTTTCTTCCCAGGGACACAGAGAGATACCATCCACAGGACACAAGGGAATTTGCCCAGTTTGCTCTGGGCATATAAATCTACCAGATCAATAGAAGAGAGGAGAAAAGGGAGGTCAAATGACTGAAAATGACAAATCGTCATATGCTAAATGTAGATGACCTCTGGTCTATTACTAATATCCTATAAGATCATAGACCCTAACTTTTGCCATGGAAACTGGGTCAGTCTAGCAAGGTATATTTTGAATATATTATTCATCTCTAATAATATTCTGAGCAGGTTGCTGATATCTGTGAAGGAAGAATCTGCTTCTGAAAGTGAAATGTTAGTTTCTTCTGAATCACTTCAAGCATACATCAGCCACGGCTTAGTTATTCTTGTAAATCAAATTACAGGTGTGAAAATAAAGCTGTGGGAGTCTAGGTGTGTGTTAATAAGCATTAATATCTGAGGAAAAGAGTGTCAGTTTATTTTTTAACATATGTCTGACTTTAAAAGTTGTGAATGTGGGAAAACTCACAGGATGCTGGCATGTGTGAAGGTGGCAAGATTTGCACTCAAAGGAAGACCAGGTGATGAAACCAGGGGCATCCTATTGTTCATCTCTATTTTACTTCCAGCTAAAGAGAAGTTGCTTGTGGGTGATGTAGAAGATCAAGAAAAGTATCTTTGTTTCTAAGTGAAAAGCAGAATTAGACCTGTATTACAGATATATATTTCCAGTAGAATGGTCTCCAGAACCAGTGTGCAGCAGTGTGCTGACAAATATCTAACAACCAGATCTCCAAGAAAATAAAAAAAAACTCATCAGCAGAGGCTGCCAACTTCCATAGCATAAAAATTACCATAGTCAATATGAAGCTACAAAGATGACCTCAGGCAATGCAGAGCTGAAAAAATATGAAGCTAACTCCAAGGACCAGAGTGTGACCCTTTCCTCCTCCGAATGTTCCATTGAATGGGGCTCTGCTCAGTTAGATGAAATGGACCAGTTTCTATTTCAGAAGGAAAGTGCCAGGCCAGTTCCCTGGGCATGTTGTTCACACTAATTCCTCTACCTCAAACACTTTCCTTTACCCATTGTCATCCCTGCTTGTCTCTCAGATCAGTGCGGAAGCCTTCTCTGGCTGCCAACCCCAAATCTTAGTGAGGTCTCCTTCCTACAAGTCTGGGATTGCTACCCAGACAACATTCTGGTTTAAGAATCTGTTTACTGATCTGGGAACTCCTTGAGAGCAGGTTCTGATCCCCTTCAACCTTCTACAGCTGGAGTTTAGCATATGCTAGGGAGCTTAACAAATGCTTATTCATTGATAGAAACGGAGGGCGGGGTTGAGGGAGGGACTGACCTTGGATCACCATCCTCCAACTGCTCCAAGGAACACAACTAAGCAGTTGGTAGAGTCACAAAACTCTCTTGTGGTTTGCATTTCCATAAGGGCTGTATAATGGGACTTTGGACCAAAATCCCTGGTTTGAACTCAGTGCCTTCATTTACAAGCCCTGTAGCTTTAGTCCCAACTCTGCCTTTACTTTGAGCTTAATTCCCTCTTCTGCACAGTGGGGAGCAGGAGAGCCTGTAGCTCACAGAGTGATTGCGAGAGAGGAGGAAGCGATGTGTTCAGCACTTAGCTAAACATTGGCTCATAATCAGAGTCTAATAAAAGGTAGCTAGTACTAATAAATTGTTCTCTGTATTTGCTGACAGTTGATTTGTTCAACCAGAAATAAACAAGTCCTCCCCAACCCGTAAATACTTGACTTAAAAATGACATGTACATAAGAATACCCAGTGACTGTTCCTTACCTTTCCTTTGCCTGCCCAGCCCTGGGACTGCTCTGGTTAGTATCTGTGGTGACAGACACCAGAGCCACCATCTCCTTCCTTTTCTTTTTAGGTTATGTACATTTTTCTTCTGCATTGGGTAATCTTGCTTTCCTCTTTCTTCTCTTTGCCTTCTCTCTCTCTTTTTAAAGATTTATTTTATTATGCATACAAGAACTGGGGCACAGGCCAGAGGTGTGGGGGTGTGTGTGAGAGGATTCACCAGAGACAGAGTGGGGAGCAGAACAGGTGGAGTTGACTGAAATACACTGCTGAAGAGAGCAGCGGGCGAGTCAGGAGAGGTCTGCTGTACCATGTGGGTATCTCCCCGGCTGGGGATCGAACTTGTGCTGCAGTGGCTGTGGACAGCCTCATAGGTTGTGTCCCAACCCCTTGTGCCACCAGGGAGGCCTCTTTGCCTTGTCTCTTTGTTACTTCATCTCCTCTTTACTTATTCTCCCATCCCTTTCCTACTTTTTTCTCGTTCCCCTATTTGTGAGCTCCAAACACCCACCCTGCTTCACACCAGTTATACACAGAGAGGACAGAGACAGAAAGTGAAATTCAGCAAAATAGAAAATCATTATAATTAACCTCTAGAGCACCCTTTACGTTTTCAAATGCTTCTAAACATGCTTTTATCTCAAAGCTCAGCATTCTCAATCATTAAAAGTAAACACATTTCAAAATATTTTACTTAATCACTCATTTTGCAAAAGCTTTGTTTCCAACTAAATATACATTATTTGTACTAATAATATTCCAACTAAAATTTTCTACCAAAAATATACAGATATGATTAAAACTAAAGTGTGTATTATTGCTAGTGCTTTTTTTTTGACAGGGACAGGGAGGGAGAGCAGGAGTATAAACCAAGACTGGATTCTCAACACAACAACAACATTGCTTTTATAGGAGACTATTACACAACCTGTTTATAAATTAGAACTCCTTTTCTATGTTATTGATCAAGTAGTTTCAATTATGGGCTTCTTTTGTCCCTTGCTGTGTTTTCAGGCAAGGAGAGACTACCCCAAACACCAACAAATACATACTCTTGGTAAAGCCCTTTTAAGGGGCTAGTGCTTTTCTAGAAAGAGACACTCTCGTGCTTCTGTAAGCTGCTCTGTTCAGAATGTGTGGGGACTGAGTACAGCAGGGCCCAGCAGGATGTGTGTTTTGCTAAATATCAGCATGTTGATCCTAGACACAAAGATTATCTGTTTTGCTAAAAAAAAAAAAAAAAAAAAAAAAAAACCAACATATTTCTGAGCTTTTGCAGAATTGGATGCCAACCAGCATGGGTATTCTACACCAGTTCACATGAACACTGTTGAACTAAAGCTTCCTGCCTTTAGAAGTCCAAACTGAGTCCATTTATATCTTACCCAGCAACCTTTAAACTTGTTTTATTTTTTTAAAGGTTTATATTATTTATGCATACAAGAACTGGGGTACAGCCCAGAGGTGTGGGGGGAGATTGACTGAAATACACTGCGGAGAGGAGCAGCGGGTAAGTAAGGAGAGGTCTGCTGCACCCTGTGGGTTGCTCCCTGGCCTGCCTGGGATCGAATTCGTGCTGCAGTGGCTGCCAATAGCTTGATAGTGCTGTCTTTAACACCTACGCCACCAGGGAAGCCGTAAACTTGTTTTAAAAACTCCTCCTAGTGCAGGAATTAGCTCTTTGAGAATCCAAATACATAATTACCACATAAATGCTATATCATGATACGAAATGAGGACATATTGGTAGACTGGCAAGTAAACCTTTGTCAGGAGTGGACTCCTGGGTGTCATTCCTAATGGCAGTGGCCTGGGGAGAAAGCATTTCCTTAGACTGGAAGTCAGCCCTGACAGCTTGAAATCTAATGTCCTAGGTAGGTAGAGGAATCTGGTAGGTGTGATCAAGTTATCTTGAAAATCCCTGGCTTGTGGGCAGGGCCACTGAATATAACTGGACATGACATTTACTTCACAGAGTACCTGGTTGGAGGACTAAATAGAGGGTGAAATCCAGGCAGTCCTCTGCTCCCGAATACGAGAGGCTGTAGAGCTGCATCCACAAGCAGCAGGCCCTTTTGTTAAATTCACGTGAAGAGGCTTCTAGGCTAGCCAAGGCCCAGGGTGGTGGACTTCTTGAGACACCAGTCACATGGCAACAGAGGCAGAGATGGAAAAAAACTTGATCATCTGAGCCTTGGTACATAAATCTCACAACATAGGAAAGGGGATATGAACTAAAAGCCCAAACCAGGGTCAGAAAGACCGCTAGTTTTTGAACCTTGTACAACTGTCTGTGTTTATTTCCTTTTATTTTTCCTTAGAATTATATAAGACTTTGACAAACGTTCCAGTCTGTCTTCGCTGTGTTTAGTGGAACCATGGGAAAGGTTTTGTTTGATGTTTGGATCACACTGTTAGGGAGTCATCTGCCTCCAGGGCCCAGACATGTGGTAATAGAAGAAATTTGAACTGCCCACCTTCATCCCCCCACCGCCTCCCAAGGGGCCTTAGAGAGTTCAGCCTACTTGGGAACACTTAGGTTGTATTTTCTTTTTTAATTACGGGACGATAGTAGAATTTCTTCATGTCTTTTTTTTTGTAATTTTGTGTGTGGGGGGGAGGTGGGTAAGAACAACAGGGTGTAGGCCAGAGGCCAGGGGGAGAGGATTCAGCAGAGATAGAGTAGGGAGAAGAACTGACAGATCTACTGAAATGCACTGCTGAGGGAAGCAGCGGGTGAGACAGGAGAGGTCTGCTGCACCATGTCATTAGCTTCCTAGCGGGAGATGAACTTCATGCTGTAGAGGTGGTAGTGCTGAGACTTAACCCCTAGGCTACAAAGGAGGCCCTCTTCATGCCTTTTTTTTTTTTATAAGTGAGTTACTGTTGACCTTTTAGCCATCTCCATAGTTGATTCTCTTTGGGGAACGATGGCAATTATCCAGAAAGAGAGTAATAAAATATTATGTCCTATTTTTTGTGAGAATCTTCAAGGAATTCCATAATACTATAAATTTAATCTCAGCCTCTCAAAAGGAGAGTCAGGAGCTCACTCTAGCAAGCATTTCAGCAGAAAGCCATATGTTTGAGTGCCTTCTCCACATAAAGTTGTGAAAAAGATTTTGCCCTTTCTAGCCTTGTTGAGGCTTCCGGCAGGGCCTGGAATGGGTTGGCAGACAAATGTACAGAGTCAACCGTTGATCCTTACAGCCCTCAGAGTGAAAACTTGTCTTTTTTTTTCCTTTCCCATTAGGACTGGATAGCTCTGGGTTATCCTAGGATGGCAACTAAGAATGTTCAGGAATTTCAGAGATAAGGTTGGATTGCCTGTCTTTTCAAAAACACATTCTATGACCTATGTACAAATACCTTGGATTCCATAACAACTGCCCTTAACTCAGTGCATTTGCTCTAAGGCAAACCTTAGGGCATTTGCTCAAAGAGCAACATCTTGCACTTTACTGGACAGACATTTAATATGTACCTTCATGGCCTGGGGAAATTCCAGCACCCCAGTACCACCACTTTCCATTGATTCTCCCTTTTAAAAATTTTTAAAAATTAAAACAATTTTTAAATTACAGTGAAACACTCATAACAAAATTTACTATTTTGATAATTTTTAAGTGTAAAGTTCAGCGGCATTAAGTGAATTCACATTACTGTACAGTCAACACCATTATCCATTTCTAGAACACTTTTCATCTTCCCAAACTGAAACTCTTTACCCAATAATCAACAATTTCCCATTACTCCCTCCTCCCAGATTCTGGAACACACCGTTCTGCTTTGTGTCTCCATGAATTGGGCTAGGTACTTCATATAAGTAGATGTATATAGTATTTGTCCTTTCGTGTCTGATTTGTTCCTCTTAGCATAATGTCCTTAAGGTTGATCCATGAGGTGGGATGTCTCATAATTTCATTTTTATGGCTGAATAGTATTCCATATACATGTGTATATTTGTACATATATATATACATATATATATATATATCTCATATTACATTTTGTTTATCCAGTCATATGTCTTTGGTCACTTAGATCCTTCTACCTTTTGGATATTATGAATAATGCTGCTATAAACATGGGTGTACAAATATTTCTTCAAGGCTCTGTCTTCAATTCTTTTGGGATTGTTATAGCATATGAAAATCTATTTTTCATCTTTTGAGGTGCCATACTTGTTTCCATTGTGGCTGAACAATATGACATTCCATTAAGAACCATGCATCTTCTGGTACCCTCTAGGAGTTTATTTCCACTCATGAAGATGGAAATTGCCATCTTCATCATTTGCAATAGTCTTTCCCTCTCCTCTCATCCTCCAGCAGCACATTTAGGTATAAAAGATTCTTCTAAGTAGCCACAGTAACAGTTTTGTTTCTGGAATTGGGAAAAAAAATTGAAGTTTCCATAGTGGTATAAGTGAACCTATGTTCTCTTAGCTGCATTTGACTAAGGCTTTTCACTCAAATCTTACTAATAATCTCTTGGCTTTTATATTAGTTTACACTTTCAAAGTTTCCTTTCATCTCAAGATCACAAAGACTTACCCACTGAGTAACTGTGATAGCTATCATTGTATGATATTAGAGGAACTAGGGAGCAGAACCTTTAGTGATTTGCCCAGAATGACCCCGAGGAAGTGGTGGTTGAGCCAAGAAGGACAGCCAAGAGGCTGTGGTCCTCTGTCTTAATCTCTTAACTGCACTTGTTCTAAAGAGCGCACTGGTGGATCCAGGGAGGCCATGACTTCCAGAGGCTGCCCTCTGTGGGAACAACAGGTTGTTGCGACAGAAACTTTGTTGCTACTTTGCAGCAAGCTATGAGGGACACAGCAGTCATGGAGCAGGTTTACAAGGCAAGACTGTGTTACTTGAGCAAAAGTTCTTGTGCATGTATTGAAAGTACACAGGCCAGTAAATGCTCATCATGCGACAATGGTATGAGGAATACGATCAGGAGCGTGGGATAAGAATGGGGTAAAATGTTTTATGAGGGACAGAGAAGGGGACATTGTGATCATCCGTCAAGAGACATTTGTGTCAGCAAAATATTTGATGTTATCACAGGCAGAGTTATCCCAAGACCACCATGGAGATAGTCTGGTAATCAGGTCAACAGTGGCCTAGGCGTCCCCAGCCCACCTGGTGATACGAGCTATACTTTGTAGGTAGTGAAGGAATGTTCCACTGTGATTTGTAGATAGCAAATAGGTCACAGTTGCCCAGGAGTGGCCAGCTAGTAGCCCACTCATAGGAACCTACAACAGGTGAGCTAGATCCAGCAGATGAAAAGAGCAGAATTTCATACCACACCTACCTTGCCAAGAATAGGAGAGTCTGACCTGGGACAATGGAAAACAGCTCAAGAAAGCTGTTTTTCTAGTGGGAGGAAAAGGGAAGAAGTAACTCTCTTGAGGCAATGATAAGCAAATAAGAAAGAAGCCAACTTCAGTTTGGCAAAAAGATGTTCCCTAAATCTGCTTCCTCAGTTAAAATTGCATGTCTGAGGGTTCAGAGAATCCTATCAACCAGTGGAAAGTTATGGGTGCATCTTGGCTTATGGAAGCATTCCAGTCTAGTAAAAGGAAACATAGGAGATATGGATCAGCAAGGCAGCCAAACATCTTCAGGGCCCAGTGAGCATGGACCCTGGTTCTAATAAAAGACTCTTCATCCTGTTTTTTGAGAGGGTATACACAACTCCCTAAGGGATTCTGTCAAATTCCTTTGACTTGCCTACAACATCCCTATATGCAAGTGTTTCTCATTGTCTAGATTATGTAACAAGGGGAAAAAAATCTGTGCCCAACTATATTAACATTTGCTTATTTTCTGTGACGTGATAGCTATTGTGTATGATTTACAGTTATGCAGAGAAGCAAACACTCCTTTCTCACAGAAACACTGCATAAATAAAGCTGCTAATCTTCCAAACAAACATGTTGTTCCTTCTATTGTATGTCTCTGGAAGATGTTCG
Source organism: Talpa occidentalis (assembly GCF_014898055.3). Classification (NCBI taxonomy): domain Eukaryota; kingdom Metazoa; phylum Chordata; class Mammalia; order Eulipotyphla; family Talpidae; genus Talpa; species Talpa occidentalis. Next base: position 60,542,711 of record NW_023601543.1, on the reverse strand, counting down.
ACCCGTTTGGGGTCATGCGGACTCTGTAAAAGCTACAAACCAGTTAGACTTTGTCCTTTCAGCCGAAGTTAGAGACTGAGGAAAACAGATGGGCTCTTCTGTATTTTTCTTGTATATTTCCTCCACATGCAAACAAGAGAATATCTTCAGTGATTCATTTCTATGAGTACTGGGTGAAATGAGTCGATTTCTGGCACACTAATTGCCCATAAGAGACAAACTTCAATGAAAGAACCTCCTATGTTTTAAGATATATTAAGAAAAGTTTTTCTAACCACTAGTCAAGCCTGAACAGTCAGTCCTAGGGCACTGGGGATGATGGTCTGGGGTCCCTCATGCTAGAGTGACTCAGGAGGCGTGAGAGAGCAGCAGAAGGAGATGGTTCTATCAGTCAGTGCTAAAAATAGCTGGAGACACAGGCAACTGAGCCTTTGCCCCATGACTCACGGCCAAGGCCAGGTGGGTGGTACTGCCCCTTCTCTTCACACATCCCTCCAAGCTACATGCCGTTTTGTGCTTTTAATCTACTTCAAGGCTGTCTGAGGTTTATTTTAACCTCATTTTAACTTAATAAAAATGCTGTGGTTGGAAGATAGGAAAAGAAGGGAGGAAAGAGTGTATGTTTTGTCCAAGGCTTAAACATCCTGCTTCTGAGTCACCATTATTATTTTTTTGTTTTGGTCATATTCTATCAAAGGTTGCAAATTACGTCCTACAAGACTATCCAAGGGGCTTCAAATCTTACTTTCTGTGAAAATTTCACACTGGCAGTTACCTGAGTAACCAAAAAAGTAGGAAATTTAGAGTAGTAAATTGATTAAATTAGACTGTCTCTCTATACAAAAGCCTTTAGGAAAACATGCAGGCATAAGAATGATGATGGTCTTGTCCTAAGTCCAGAATTTGTCGCAATCCTGCCATGCATTATTAATTTCTTCCCAGCTTGGGGTAAACCAGGCTTTTTATATTTATTATTTATTTTTTATTGAAGCCAAAAGAACAAAGAAACATGCACTCAGTTCAACGTACAGGATTATGCAAGTGCTGATATGTCACTAAGTGTACCCAAGCCGCTCCCTTTTCCCTTGTTTTAAGGACGTTCCCTAACTTTGTGGTGATTGCGTTTTATATATACTCCCCGTGTTAAAAAAAAAAAAAAAAAAAAGAAAGCAATTGTTTGCTCCAAATTGCTTTTATACATTCTCCTCTTCCAAAGAAAGCATTTTTGCATCTCTGGCTTCACAACATCCTTGAAACTCTAAGTAAGACAAGAATTAGCTCTGACTCACTCAGCTTGGCTGGAGGCTGAAGATGTTTATCCCAGGTGCTACCTACAGCACCTGGGATTGGACTTTCTCACCACGGGACTCTCCCTGTACTGGACTCTGCCTGAAGAAGAGACAGATACTAGTCCACAGATTGTCAGCTCAACTTTTCTCCTCAGCAACCCTGTTCTCTTTATTGGCTGGCCCTGGCCAGCCAATGAGAATCAGGATGGATTTTATTGAGCTAGTCAAATCACTTTCCAAGAAGAAAATCACATGAAAGGTAATTCCAACAACTAGGGCACCTTCTCCCTCCCTCCGTCCCATTAGGACACCGAGCAGCTATTAGTGACCTGAGCTGTCCCCAAATGGGAATCAAAATAACTTGTCAGGGAAGAGAGCCCAACTGGGGTGAACATGCTCCTTATATTTTAGTTCCTAAGTGCTCTGAGTTTCTTTGTTTTCTGTGCCAATGAGTCCATCGTGGTATATATCTCATGTAAAGAACACATCCATAAATCTAACTGGAAACCAGAATGTGGCAAGACCATTTGATTATGGGGAAAATCTTTTTGATTTATGAGGTATTGTGACCCAGTGAGCCATATTGTACTTTCTTCTCTACCCCATCTGCTTCACAATCGCAAGATTCACAGCCTGCTTCTAGCAGTGACATGGGTCAGGGAGGGAAGGGTGAAGAGCAAGAAGAGTTGCTCTTTAATTACCCCTTATTTGAATATTAAATTATTCCTCATGAAAAACAGCTAGATTCAGCAGTCTGTGGCCCAGGCTACATTTTTCTGTTAATGTGACCTGAGGCCCTGCTTCATAAGAACTCTTAAGTAAATGTCCTGGGAAGTCTTTAAATCAGAGGCAGGCTGCCATTTGCAAAAAGGGACACCATTACAAAGGCTTCACAATTCAGCTACTTTAAGAGAATTTGGTCTAGAGAGCACATCAAGTAAATTATTCCTCTTCTGAGAATACTTCCATGTACATATTTCTGGTACTCCAAACTGCATTTTGGTGGATGCTAGTGGCTCCCACACAGATGCAAATTGTCCAGTTCTCTAGAACACTGCTTTCCAATGTGTAATCACCACAGAAGGTCTGACCCCAAAGCATGCTGGGAACTCCTGGTCATGAGAAATGCACGTGTCAAGAGAGTTGGAGTGGGAATGGAAGAAAACTTTCTGGGACCATCAAATGGGTTTCTCCCTACAAGGAGGGTATATCACAGCAAATTAAATCTGAATGGGTTAGTAAACCAAGATCTGACGAAATGTGGATGAACAAGGGGATGAGGTTCCTAAGCACCCATGTTAATGGTGTCTAATTGAGCAGACAAATAGACGAGCCTGAACAATGGGACCAGATTGGGAGGGGGACTAGCAGAATCTACTCTAGACTGTAAGCCCTGTGAGGGCAGAGACCCACATCTGTTTCATTTTCACATTCCTCTGTGCTGAGAGATGGGCCAGGCATATATTAGGGGCTTGATAGCAATGTGTGGAATGAAAAAGCCAGCAGAGCACTAAAGGGTATCACAATAGTTGTACCGTTTTTCTGAACTCCAGGTTGGGGAGAGGGGCTGAAGTTGGAATCAATCACCAGCGGTCGATGATTTAATCAATCTTGCCTATGTAATGATGTCTTCTTACAAACCCTAAAGGATGAGTTTCGGAGCACTTCTGGGTTGGTGAATACATGAAGATTCAGGGAGAGTGGTCGACCTGGAGATGGCCAGGAAGTTCCGCACCATTTCTTCATACCTTGCCCTTGGCATCTCTTCCATCTGATTGTTCCTGGATTGTATCCTTTTATAATAAACCAGTGATCTAGTAAAAAAAAAAAAAGTGGCTGCATGAATGTCAAAGGGTAGTTGTTAACAGGTAGGATGATAGGATGATGTTACTTTAGCTAATACAGGAGAAATGTTGAGCACAGTATCTGGTACATAATGACTCCACCCTGGCACGTCTATTCATTGGATAAGGGGCTATATCCGATCCTTCAAACTATTGGTGAGGGAGCTCATCCACCAAACTCAACTTCCAGTGATTCTAGGACTTAGTGGGGTCCAACCCTCAGATGGGTGACAATAAGACTAGCAGGGTCCAACAGACTCATTCAGGCTTGAGCAAAGTCCCAACTTAGGCCTTCTTTCTCACTTCTTTGTAGTCAATTAGTTACTAGTTGAGACTTTACAGTCAGAGAGTCAGGCTTACATCCCTGCTCTGTCACTTCTGTTATTTTTGACCCCAACAAGCTACAAAATTATCTGAACTTCAGATCCCTCACCTGTAAAATGGGAATGATAATAGCATTTACTAAAGGTTTGTTGTGAGGGCTAAGTGACAAATCATTAAATTTTCTGCACAGGGTCTGGCCCAAGGAAACACTCAACAATGGCAGCTATCACTAGTACTGTTATTAATCATACTATGTATGATGTAGTACCTTATTCTCACTGTTCTCATGCTTATGCCCCCAAAATAGTGTCTTACACAAAGTGGGTGTTTAATAATTTTGCATGCCTGACTCTTAATTTTTCCTGCCTTCTTTACCCCTTCTGCTGGCCTGGCAGGTAGCTGAAGAGCTATGTTGCACTTTGAGCTGCAGGTCATGCTGGCTCAGGGGAGCCCCAGGTGTATCTCATCTTTTTCCTGGAACCAGTGAGAAGTTGAGGTGTAGACTTTTCATGGTGAAGAACAAGTAGCACAAGAGTGTAAACCAACACAAACAAGCACATTTCAAGTATCTACTTGAGTCATATTGGCAAATATCCCATTGGCAAAGTATGTCATAACCATCTAAAGTCAAAGTGTGGGCGAATACTCCATGTGGGAAGAAATGCAAAGCCGCATGGCAAAAGTCATAACTATAGGAAGGGGGCAAGAATCAAGACAAATAATCAGAAAGCGGATAAAAATTTCTACTCCTAAAGTGTCATGATCTTTTTGATTTGTCTCCATATCATAGTGGCCACACTAGCTTCTAGATATCTGTTTCCTTGGGTCCCCACTAGATTGAGTGTTTTTCAAAGGGAAAAATGGTGTCTTCTTCTTTTCTCTATCCCCAGCACCTAGCGTGATGAATGAATGGATATTCATTACCATATTTCATCATCCTTCATCAGTCTCTGGGTAATCAAAGCTTGGGGTGACTGGGGCATTAAAAGCCAGTAAGAAGTTCACCTGTATCATTAGGGGCCCAATGAGGCTCCAAAGAGCCTCTTCCATAAACCTCCTCATTAGTTGCCTTTATCCTTCCTTCAAAGTTCCAGATGACCTTCTCACCCATCTTCAGGACTACTCTGAGGGGCAGATCTCTGTTTCACTTCACTCCTAATGAAGGGAACTATATTCCTCTCAAATAGAGCTATTAGTCAGCCTGGGTATGTTTTTATGAATTATTTTATTTTATATAATTCTTAAATCATTTTTCATTTTTGCATGATGTATGCATTTTCATTTTGGTTATATTCCCCATACAATTCCCACCCCCTTTTTCTGACCTAATCCCTCTTCTCCTCCCCCCCCCCCCCCACTGTAGTGTGTCTCTGGTCTATAGTTGCTTGTTGATTTTTGATTTTTACTTTATTATAATTAGTCTTTTTCCTGGTCCCCTATTTAGGTTTTCAAAATTCTTACTATGAGTGAGACCATCTGGTATTTTTCTTTTTCTTTCTGGCTTATTTTGCTGAGTACGATCCCTTCCAGCTCCATCCACGTTGCTGCAAATTGCATGAGTTTATCTTTTTTGATTGCTGAGCAATATTCCATTTTGTACCAACCCGGGTGTTTTAACCACAACACTTTTTAGGTCTTCAGAAGTCACCCTCTTCTCTTCAACATCAAATTCTTGTCTAGCAAGAAACTCAAGGCAATTTAAAAAAAAAATTATGGTGAAAAAAGTTATATTTAGAATTAGTCAGTTAGACTCAGTTCAGATGATCCCAATTTTGTTGGCAACATCCAGTGCATCCTAGTCAGGGGCCAGTCGAACATATGCCTTCTTCTCTCCATCAGGTCTGATCAGGGTGTTGATCTTGGCCATGTCAATGTCATAGTGCTTCTTCACAGCCTGTGATCTGGAGCTTATTGGCCTTAACATCCCCAGTGAACACAAGTGTGTTATTGTCTTCTATTTTCTTCATGGCTGACTCGGTGGTCAGAGGGAACATGATAGTGGGAGAGTGGTCAAGCTTGTTCCTTCTGGGAGTGTTCTTCCCCGAATGTTTGGGGTGCCTTCAAAGTCGCAATGTCTCGGGTCTCTGAAAGGTAGGTGAGGTGCAGATTTTCTTTTTCTTATGCCTGTGGATGCCTTTCAGTACTGCTTTCTTGGCCTTCAATGCTTTTGCTTTGACTTCCTCTTTGGGAGGGGCAGGGGCTTCCTTCTTTACTTTTGGTGCCATCTTCATGAAAAAAGTCAAAGCAATTTTTTGAACGACAGGTCCAGAGAGGATTTAAAATGACAAATATTTGACTGACAAATATTTGAAAGCCACACACCTTCCAAGTCTATCCCTGTCCTGAATGAATTCCAGATAACAATCCTTAACTCCCCACACACAATTCGAAAAGACATTTGTGTAGCTTTCTTCCTTTTTATCTTGATCCTTAATCCTAGTATCCAGGAGGCCATGAGGGCCTCCCGCAACTAGAACTGGTCTTACCCTGAAATGCCAGATATCTGAAGGTAGATAGCAGGTCGGGCATGATTTGATTCATACTGCAAACATTCTCCAAGGAAGTTAAAAGTTATTGTCTTTATTATAAAAATATTTGGAGAACCCAGTTTACTTTTTATTCTTTTTGGATTTCATAATAATAGACAGTTCTATGTTCAGTCACAGATTATTTGCTTTTCTAAATATACTCTTTAGAGTAAATTAAGAAACACTTACTCAATAAGACACTTCCTGAATTTCCAATGGGAGTATCTTAGCCCAAAGAGGAACTAGTATTGTCAAAGTTGTCTTTGTGAATTGCTCTTGAAGTCAAATTAAAAACAGCCTTTGGAGTTAAATTACAGAATCATGGAAATCATAAGTCTTGAAGGAAAAATAGACCTTTTGCTTCCTGGAAAAACAGTCAAAGTTGAACTTCAGAAGTTTGAGCTAAAGTGAGAATTATGAAAGCAATAATTGCTCTTATTCCAGGGTTTGATTCAACTGAAAAAAATGAATCTGTTTTGTAACAAAAGTGTCCCAACACCTTTTCTATGCCCAGCTAAGTCCTGTGAAGGAAAGAGAAGAGTTAAAAAACATGGTGACTGCTCTTTAGAATCTATGAGCCCCACATGACAAGTGATCAGAAAGAATACCAGTGTGAAAGAATAAGACCAGAGTTCCTCAAACTTTAATACACATACAAATCACCCCCTGATTCAGAAGTTCTGGGGTGTGGCCCAAGAGCCTGCATTTCTAACAAACTCCTAGGTGATGTTAATATTGTTAGTCTGTGTCCCACACTTTGAGTAAGCAAAGTTCTAGTTGTGGAACACTTTAGAATCTTCTGTAGGAAAGTCAAGTTAAGGGAGATAATGTAAGTAAAAGTGGTGAAAAAAATCTTCACAGAGGATGTAGATCTGGAACAATGTACATCTAGCAGAACCAAAGTCCCACAAAAAGATTCTCATGTACAAAGTTCCCATGAGGAGCCCCAAAGAATACTAGAGTGAATTATAAACATGGTGCTGATTAAGTTTGCTCATGTAAATTCTCGCTAAATAGGTAAAATGCAAAACAGATTCTGCTTCCACCAATTTCCATTGTGTATTGTGACACAATCACGCAAAAACAATCACCACAGGTCTTCCTAGCCACCTAAGACTAGTTACCATTAAGTGAACTTGTGAACCTGAATAATGTTTGCTTGGGATTGTCTACCAGGAAAGAGTGACAGATTTAATAAGCTATAGTTTAAACCTCAGAATAAGCTTCCAAAAGACTTATGTGACTTGGGAAAATGTAAAAGAAAACAAAGAAGGAACAGAAACTACATAAGGGACAGAAAGGTCTTGTTGACTTTTTTCAGAACATTGACTCCTGTCAGCCTTGGAAGAGAATTAGAAAGAGAATCTGTTTCTTTATATTATTTTCATTAATAAAAAACTAGCTTTTCCCTCCATCTCTCACACACTAAAAACGTTGAGCAAATATTTTTTGAATATCAGTGTGTAAAAGCACTAAATTATTATGGTGTTGTCCCCACCCACTCTTTCTAAAGGAATTGGGCTTAGATTGGGTGAGAGGAAGAGCATTTCAGGCAGGAGGAGAGTTTCCGGCCACAGTGGTAGGTCTGTTTGCTTCAAGCTGGAAAGGGCTGTAGAAATTAAGTTTGCCAAGGCAGGTTGTGGCCAGATGGGAGGCACCCAGCAGAATGCCTAGCTAAGAATCTAAACATTCTTCTTTAGGTAGCACATTTTTGACCCAGAGATGAATAAAATATGAAAAGGTCCATATTGAAGTACTTGGTAGTTGGCACTTGGCCATGCTTACTCTGGGCCATTGGCCTACTTGACAGTCTCACAGAGAGTTCTATGGGTGGTTCAGTGAGAAGGGGCATTAAAGGTAAGTGCAATAGCTGACGAGAGAGAGAGAGAGAGAGAGAGAGAGAGAGACCAAATCTCTGTATTCCTGTATCTGTGACCAAATTTAAGTGAGAGAGTCCTTAGGCCAAAAGACTTAGAGAACAACTGATTCTAAGAGGGGCAAAATACCCAACAGGTCCCTGAGAGTGGGGGCGTTCATATTTTTCTCATTAAATTATTCATAACATAAAGTATTATGTCTTGCTGAGGTTGGTGGAAAATATTTTGCTGAAGTCTTAAGTTGGAAAAAAAAAGTTGAGTTTTTTTCCTCCTTATGACCCCAGGCCAAAGAAAAAGTCTGTCACTCTGAATGTTTATGAAGGGGGCAAGCCAGAAGAGCGGGCACAGCCAAATACCTCTGAATCATCACTGAGCAGTAGGAGCAGTGTGTTCAGTTTGTAGGCAATACAATTTACCCAGCCCCCAGGGCTGGAGGCAGTAGGGCAACAGGTGGAAAAAGGGAGAGTAAGATGGAAATTAGAAATTTCAAAGTTAAAAATGTACCCAGGAGAATGAGCTGGCAGGTGACCCCTGAGCCTTCTAGATGGCTGTTCTACATGGCTGTCGGGTTACTTCTGAGCCAAATGGTCTGCTTGTTTGACATTGTTGTCTCTATTGCAAAAATGAGTAATGTACAAGCAATGTAAGAAGTCTCAGATCATAAAACCACAGGGGAAAAAATGATTGTCAGGATATGGAAGGGGTGGAGATTTGGAGCTGGGACTCCACTAACTTCTGAAGACCCCAATTTCTCCCTCCCATGGCCAAGGTAGCTGTAGTGCTGCCCAACATGAATGCCAGCCTGGGACTCAATTTTCTTCTGCTCCTGGTGAGGGAGAGGTGTGGGTGATGAATAGCATCCCATAGCGATGATTTTGATTATTATGGTTTTAATGCTTTTGCTCTGAGTTTCCCTCTTGAATGTTCATTCATTATTTTCTTCATTTATTCATACATTCAGCTAGGATTATTTATACACCTGCTATTTACCAAGAGCTGTGTAAAGCAAGGGGGAACACAAAGTTGGCCAACAGCAGGTCTGCACTCAATGGACTTTCAGTAGAGAAGATCTAGGAATAGTCTGAAATTATTGGGTTGACTCTGGGCTTCCTCACCTCAGAGAAAACTAGCAGTGAGAGAGCTGAAGTTGATTATGTGGAGTGTTGCTGGGGTCGTGGGAAAACAAAGAGTTTGCCTTAATGACCCTGGAGGAGAGAAACCCAGGGAAACCTAGAAGGAATCACGTTTTGTGGTTTCTGAAAATGGAAAAGATCTGTGCCCAGGGGAGGGGGAAACAAACCTCAGAGTAAAAGGGTTGTGGGACGTCCCTAGGAAAGTTTCTGCCAGCCATTGGGGCTCCCATTCTAGGGCACAGTGCTATGTTCCAAGCATACCTTGGAGTGGGGACCAGAGACCATGGGACTGGGAGGAAGGGGTACTCAAGTAAGAAGTATAAGAATCAAAGGGAAGACTTAAAGATGTGTTTTAGGGGGCATGTGCTGTCATTAGTAAAATCCAGAACCTGTCCATCATCTTAGGAGGAGGGGCAACTTCTAAAGGTCTGGGTTTTTTATCAACTCAACCTAATGGAAGCATAGTAGAAAATAAAATGATTGAAATAAAATTAGGAGCTGTGAAATTCATCCAGTTCTGAAGGTATCTCCTGGGTCATACCTGCCACTCTCCCCAGGTCCTCCTGACCTGTTTTGGCCAGGGTGGCGATATCAGGGCTTGCACGCAGACCTGTCTTAGCATAAAGCCTGCCTTTATAAGGTAGAAAACTCACTTGAATAAAAGGCTTTTTGGAGTAGATCCCTTCATAATTTGCATGCACATTCTAAGCTCTTCTGTCTACATGCTCTGCACCACTCTCCCTTTCTCCCTACCCCTTCCCTCTTTCCCTCCACCCCTCCCTCTCTCCTCTTTCGCTCACTCTCTCCCTGCCTTTGACTTCAGAGTTTATACCCTGAACCAGTACATTGTACTCATTGTTGTAGCTTTGTAGATACCAGGAAAGGGTGGTCAAGTCTATGTGGGGTTATGTGAAAATATTTCCAAGAATTATATGATTTTTCATATAAATAAAGGTACATATTTGAAGAGATAGGGGAATTGATTGTTTTCCTGGTATATGCCTAAGTCAAATGGCGGGGGGTAGGGTGGGTGGGGGCACTGAGAGGCAAAAATGTATTAATAGTTGCCTTCAGGGAGAAAAAATTTTAAGTACAAGGAAAGAAATGGTCACCTTTAATTTTGTTCATTTCTTTACTGTTTGAATTTTCTTACTATGCACATGCCTTACTTTTAAAAACAACCAAGATGATATAAAAATTGGGATTTATAGAAAACCTTTTTTTACTTCTCTTCTTTATGTACGAACAACTAATAAACATGCATTACCAAAAAAAAAAAACAAATCGTACTTATCAAATAATTCTAACATAGTGATCCTACCCAACATAGGCCAGGAAAATTCTGAGGTGATCTTGAAGACTTGGCTGGTTCTGGCAGAGGCCCAGGTTCTAGAAAGCCCTAGACATGAAGAGTCATGTGTTACAGATACAGAAGGCACTCTGTTGATTACGTATGCTTCCTCCTACCCCAAAGCCTCAAAGGCCCTGTGAGGAATCTAGAAACTGCCACGAGGACACAACTTCCATGTGGACATGAAGTTGACACTGCCAAAGGTATTTTTTAAATTTTCTAAAAAAAATCTTCACTGTCCAATAATTTAGCCATGGTGTGATCATGGCACACTGGAAATATGGATGGTGTGACTGGGGAACTGGAATTTTCATTTTTAACTGATTTAATATAAACAGCCACACTAGGCTAATGGCTTTTGTGTTATAAGCACAGCATTTATACACTCATTTATACACTTCTGTTGTTTTATTTTTTCCTTACCATTTGTCACTATCTAACATATCATATAATTTATTTATAATATATGTGTGTCTTTTAAATTTTTATTTATTCATCTATTATTGTTATTTTTTTCTTACATCATTGTTTATTTCTGTGCAGTACTTGATTTCTCCCCTCAGGTGTAGTCTCCATAGTTCTCCCACCACCACAGCACCCATGACCCATCACCATAGTCCCTCCTGCTTTCCCCCCTCATTTTGACCCTTCCCCCTTACTTATTATTTTGTTAAAACAGTTATAAATTAAAAAATAAAAATGCACTAACCAAGTTTCAACATAAACTTTGCCTGCTTGTATATGGCTTTTAAAGACTAATTATAATAAAGAAAAAATCAAAATCAACAAGCAACTATAAACCAGAGACATACTAAGTGGGGGGGGGAAGGAGGAGGGATTAGGGTCAAAATAAGGGGGTGGAATTGTATGGGGAATATAACCAAAATGAAAATGCATTCATTGTGCAAAAATGAAAAATGATGTAAGAGTTACATAAAATAAAATAATTAAAAAAGATTGCTGTTAGTCAATGTAGCCAATAATCAACTTTTTCTTAGATCTACATATTACTGTCAGTGTCTTTTCCAGCCATGCAAAGCCATTACAACCAAGTTATATCTAAATAAATTAAACTTAGAACCAGATTTTTAAAATTAATTAATTTATTTATTTTTAACTGTGGTAATATGGGATACCCCATCAGGTATTACCACCATAGTGCACCCACCACCAACTCACCCATATTCCACCACCATAGACCATTGTGCTTCCTCTGTCTTTGTAGAACAGACTTTTAAAATCACATTTTCAATAAGTATTAAACTGAGATTTTTTTTTAAAAAGTATATAGCATATTCAATCATATTTCTCTCACTTACAAAACAATTTTAGTCTGATCAAAGAGCTTTTATTCCTTTAGTTAATAACAATAAATTATTTTTTCCAAGTAAAATTTGTTTCACTTACGCGAGACTGGTTCAACATTCCAAAATCAATTAATGTAATCCATCATGTCAATAAACTAAAGAAAACCACATGATCACACCAACTGATGCAGAAAAGCATTTGACAAAATCCAACACCCATTCATGAATAAAAACTCTCAGCAAATGAGAAATAGAGGGAAACTTCCTCAATTTGCTAAACAACATCTACGAAAACCTACAGCTCATACTTAATGGTGAGAAGCTGAAAGCCTTCCCTCTACAATCAGGAACAAGGCAAGGATGACTCCTCTTTCCACTCTTTCAACATTTTACTGTAGGTTCTGGCTAATACAATAAGACATGGGAAAAAAGTAAAAGGAATCCAGACAGGGATGGAAGATATAAAATGATCTTTGTTTGTAGATTACATAATGGTCTATGTAGAAAACCTGAAAAAGCTAAGAATAAACTTCTGGAACTAGTACATGATTTTATTAATGTTGCAGTATACAAGGTTAATATACAAAAGTCAATTCATTTCCTAAATACCCATCATGAACAAGTGGAATTTGAATTTAAAAACAAAACACCACTTATGTTAGCCTATCAGAAGTGAAATACTTCAGTATAAATCTAACAAAATGTGCACAAGATCTATATAAGGAAAGCTATAAAACTCTCATGAGAGAAATCAAAGAGTAAAATAAATGGAGAGAGGCTCATGATCATGGAAAGGATCTTGATCTATAAAGTCAACAAAACCTTAATCAAAATCCCAGGAAGTTATTTTGTGGATGTCAACAGACTTATTATAAAGTTTATATAGAGAGGCAAAAGACTCAGAATATCCAGCATAGATTATTAACGGAGCAGAAAAAAGTTGGAGGACCAACATTACCCTATTCTAGGACTGACTACAAAGCTACAGTAATCAATACTGTGTGATATCGGTGAAAAGATATACAAATGAAACAATAGAGCAAAGAGAGAACCTAGAAATAGACTGACACAAATATAGTCAACTGATCTTTGACAAAGGAACAAAGGCAGCACAACGAAGAAAAGATAGTCTTTTCAAAAAATGGTACTATGTATGCATTTTCATCTTGGTTATAGTCCCAATACAATTCCCACCACATTTGTTTTCATCCTACTCCCTTCTCCACACCCCCACCCCGTAGTGTGTTTCTGGTTTATAGTTGCTTGTTGATTTTTGATTTTTACTTTATTATAACTAGTCTTTTCCCTGGTTCCTTATTTAGGTTTTCAAAATTCTTTCTATGAGTGAGACCATCCGGTATTTTTCTTTTTCTTTCTGTCTTATTTCGCTGAGTATGATCCCTTCCAGCTCCATCTATGTTGCTGCAAATTGCATGAGTTTATCTTTTTTGATTGCTGAGTATAAAAAAAATTTAAAAAAAGAATAACAAAAAATGGTACTAGAGTTGAACATCAACATACCAAAAACAAACACAGACCTTAAATTCCTTGTTAAAACTAACTAAAAATGGGTCATAGATATATTTAAATATAAAATGCAGCTACAAAATGCCTAGACTATAACATAGGAGAAAAATGATATGACCTTGGTTTTGACAATGACTTTTTAGGTACAACACTAAAGGTACACTCCATGAAAAAAATATTTGATGAAAGAAAATATCAAGAGAATGAGAAGACAAACCACAGATTAGAAGAAAGCCTTTTTAAAGACATAGCTGATAAAACACTGTTGTCCAAAATACACAAAGAAGTGTTAAAATTCAACAAGGAGGAAACAATCTGATTTGAAAATGTACCAAACATCAACTGATGACTGAATAAAGCTGTGGTGGTATGTATATTCAATGGAATACTATTCAGCTATATAAAATAGATGAAAGTTTGCCTTTTATAAAACATGGATTGTGGTGATTATGTTAAGCAGAAATAAGGTAGAAAGTAAAACACAATTGTGGATGGTTTCTCTCATATGTGGAAAATAAATAACCAAAAATATATGAACTAACAAAACACAACTAAAATAACACATAGATTCTGAAAATTACAGTGGTTTCTAGAGAGGCAAGGGATTTGATAGTGTAACTGGCACTTTGGTGGTGGGTGAGGTGAGGCATATATATAGAGAGAGGTGAGGAAACAAAATGTAGATAGTATTATGTAGATAGTAAACCAATAGTAAATCAATAAAATTTTATTTTAAAAAGCAGGCAAAATATCTGAACAGACACCTCACTAAAGATGCAGATAGCAAATTGCCTTACAAAAATATTCAAAATATTATGTCATTAGTAAATGAAAAATTTAAATAACACTAAAATACCATTACATACCAATTATAATGACAAAAATCCAACACACTGATACACCACAATGGCAAATGCTGGTGAGGTTGGGGAGCAGCAGAAACTCTGGTTCATTACTGGTGGGAATACAAAATGGTGCAATCACTTTACCAGACAATTTGACAATTTCTTACAAAACTAAACATACCTTTACCATGTGATCCAGTAAGTGTGCTTCTTGATATTTAAACAAATGTGTTGAAAACATGTCTGCACAAAATTCTGTGCACAGATGTTTATACATAATTGCCTAAACTTGTAGGCAATCTTGATGGTGCTGTCTCTCCAGTGAGGGCCTGGAGATGGTGGCACATGGATAAGCAGTGAACCAGGACCCAACTCAGGGTGGCAGCTGGAAGTAATCACAGCAGCAGCCAGTGGCGGTGATCTGGAGGTCAAGCTGGGCAGTGCCCGAGGCAATAATGAGAGATAGCTCTAGAGATGGCACAGGCACAGGCCAGCAGCACTTATCAGGAGGCGGCGCTAGTCTTGCCAGAGGTAGGAGTCACAAGTGACAATTCAAAGCAACAACTCAGAGATTTGAAGAGAAGGTCTTCTTAGATGAGTGTGTTGGAGTCCTCTGCTGGCTCAGCTTTTATGGCTTTTGGGTTCCCTTCTCTCCGTCCCTTGCTCCCAACCACAGACTGGCATGTTTTCAAAATGTGTAGATTTCAAAACCCTATTGACAGCAGCACAGGTTCAAACCTGATAGGTGAGTTTTCAATACTGGCATGGGTTTCAAAACCCAAACCCTATTTGCACTTGAAACCTGACCTGTGCTGGAATTCGAGGTCTGGTACTGGGTGTGGTGATGGGTTCAGGGGGTATAGCGGAGCCAGGCATGTCTTGCTACATCTGGTTGCTAAAGGGGGCCCACAGCAAAACTGGATGCCTCCACTGCACCACTGAACCTGGAATTCCTCCCACACAAGCACTATATTAAAAGTTCATTAAAGAAATAGAAGTACAAGCTTCCCTCATGCTTTAAAGATAATATATCCATGTAAATGTCAATTGCATCATCATTCTAATTATTATTTACTGTTTACACATATTTTTCTTTCTACTGTCCTGAGAGTGGCTCCAGAATATCTGGCATCAGACAGAACTAGGTGAAGATCCTTTACTTATTGGTTATGTGATGTTCTCCATTGTTCTCAGCTTCAACTTCACTATCTGTACACTAAAGATAACAATCCCTACCTCCAGGTTAAAGTTTGAATTAAAATGAGACAAATGTGTGCAATAAATAAGGGTTTGGGTTTTATTCCATTCTTTGCCTCATCTACAACCTGGACATAGTAGAAATATAACTTGGAAGATATAAAAAACATCTGAAGAAGTATTAACCTATACTGGATCATATACAGTGTTGTAATCTGATATTACCTCAATAAAAAATACAATTGAAAAAAATAAGAAAACTACCATGGATGGGGTAATGTATTTTCAAAACTGTACATAGATTTTTCCAATACCAATATAACATGTGCATTGTCAAAAAAAACTTAAAGACAAAACGAGAGAAGGACCAAAGAAACTGCTAGATTTTGATAATATACTTGAAGCCATTTTTGTATATATTTGCATAAATATTGTACATGCTGATTTGGGGAATATACAAATCTTAAGGTAAAAGATTTGAATTCATAGGTTCTGCAAAGTACTGATTTCAAAACCTTTGACAACAGCTTTCAAGTTTTGTTGAAAATCTTTCCAGTGTGTTAATCCACTTCTTGGTCTAAGCATATATAGAATATTGGACATAATTTAAATTCAGTGCCTATCATAGTACTTCATACTTACACTCAACATCTATTTTTTGGTTTTGCTTGAGATTTAGGATCTTACAGTACCTTGGTTTAGCTTTTTTTCCTAATTGTGGACAACTTTAAATGGATCCAAAAGTATAGAGAATCGTATAAATAACCCCTATTACCCGACTTCAACATTACCCATCTTTTCTCATCTTCCTTCATCTATACCCCACTCATTTCTTTCTCTCTACTGTTATTTTGCAGCAAATCCAAGACATAAGATCATCTTATCTGTAAATATTTCAGGATTCCTCTTCAAATGATTAGGATACTTCAAAAAAACATAAACATATGATTATCATAACTTAGAAATTTAATAATACCTTAAGATCATCAATACCTAGTCAGTACCCACATTGTCAGTTATCGCATAAATCTTTTTTAACCATTTGCTTCAAATAGTATCTAAATAAAGCCAGAATATTGTAGTTGAATAACCTGTCTCTTAAATCTTTTTAATTCTGTAGCTACCCCCTCCATTTTTTTCTTTCAATTTGTGAAGACACTGGATTGTTTATCCTGTAGACTCCCCACAGTCTGGATTCCGCTGATTGTATCTTCAGGGTATCTTTTAATGTTTTCTGTCTTCATATTTCTTGTCAGTTGGTAGCAGAATCTAGAGATTTGATCAGGTTCAGTTTTGCTTTTTTTGACAAGACTACTTCATAAGTGGCGGTGTGTTCTTCTATCAGACTGTACATAATATCTAGTTGTCTCTTCGTGATGGTACCAGTCTCTGATGACCAGTACTAGATCCATTTATTTCCTAGGGGTTGCAAACTGACACTCTAGGTCATTGTTATAGATGTTAAATAAGGATGCGTCTGAATATGACCCTCCACATCTCCGATAGATGTCTCAGAATTTAGAAAGTCACAGAAGAGTGAACTTAAGCAGGACACTTGGCATTACCCCAATACCCCTTTGTTGGTGACTTTTCAAATTGCTTGAATCCATTGGAACAATTTCCAAGTCCAAATTAAAATTAAATTTAGCTTGTTGCACACAAATATTTCCTTAGGCTCTGGAACAAACTCATCATTAAATACCAAACATGTGACATGTTCCACACTCCCTAGACCCACCAGTTGTACAATTCACTGAAAGGGAATAAATAGTTCGTTGTGATAACATAAAGTGTCCTTTTTCACCATCCAGGGCTTTATGAGCTAACTGTGGGGGAGGGGGATTTGCTGTCAGATAAGCCCTTATTTAACATCTTTACTAATGACCTAGAATAGCTCAAACTACCCCTGAATGAGTGACCACTGAACTGGAAATAAGGACAGGTCATGCCTGAAATGCAGGGAACAATAGCAGTGTGTTGTGGCATTGTGTATGAGCAAGCTCATTGTATATGGTTCAGGTACACAGAAATGGGCCAGACTTGTTGCTTTATCCAGCACATGTAGGAAACAACTGGTCCACCTCTTGGAAAGAGATCTGTACCCCAAAAAAGTATGGGAACAATAAAAGTGCCTGTAAATCTTACATAACAACTGAAGGGGGTTGACTCCAGAAATTACAGAACGACGCACGCATTTCTGATTTTCAGACAATATGGAATAAAATCAGAGCAAGAACAATTGTTAAGATCTAAGAAGAAAATGGATACAGTAATCTTCATAGTTCTATATGGAATTAACAGAATTCCCCATCTTAAATCACTGGACTATGACAACATGTATAACTGCGCTGGAGTTT